>NC_039358.1:121285768-121378462 GCF_003573695.1 Papaver somniferum | reverse complement strand
TATTTTTTTTTTGTATTTTTTTTCTTTTGTCTTTTTTTTTTCTTTTTGATAAAAAGATTGCAATTACAAAAATAATAATGAAATTAAAATAACATGTCCATGAAAGAATTACTTTACCACTTTGTTCTTCACAACTTGTATTGTTTTCGTATCATAAACTTCAATAACTCTCATCTTTTGATTTTCTTCGCTCTTGTAAATAAGTCTTCATACTTAGATATAGAATTCCGCTCCTTATTTGTAAGTCTTCAACATGTATAAAAATCTGCTCATTGTATGTTGCTTTACTAGGATATGAAATTTCGCTCTTCCTTGAATTGTTGCTTTACTCGGATATGAAATTTCGCTCTTCCTTGAATTGTTGCTTGAATCATCTGCCAAACATGACAGACGAACCCGGGCTCTTCTTTATTCTCTTACCATCATCATCCATGAACAGCGACCTACAACCTCTTCTAATGGGAACCAGCCATCGGTATTCATCATGATCATCACTGGAAGCAACCAATACCGCCTCCGTCTTTGTAGTCACCAGCAATATCACTGCCTTCGAAGTCACGGCTCCAAGCTCCATTTCGAGAGTAACCCATGTCTTTAATCACATTCAGCAATCCACTGTCACATATTCCAGATCGAACCCTTAACAATCACCATTAACTACCTTCGGTACGGAAACATGAGATTGGCCGGGAAATTCATCGTGTTCTGTTGACGGGGAAGAAGATGGTGGTGGCAGACCTGAACTGAATGGTCGGGTGCCCTTAGCACTATTTGAATTCTAACTTCCCCTCAGTAAATGACATGACTTCCTTTAGCGGTTCCTTTAAGATAGCCCACCCCTTAACAGAATTACTACCCCTTAACTGATCCTGGGTGCCAATAGCTCTTGTCCTGGCAAATGACCATTTTGTCATTTTGATCTTCCAAGTTCTTGTTTTACTCGTAACTTCTTCATACGAACTCGGAATGACTCTATTCTTTCACTATTGACTTCGTCTTCTCATCCTCTACATAATGATGACTAGAAATATTCAATTTGAACGAGTTCCAATTGGTCTTTGGCCCTTCTTCACTTGTAAACTTCACTTTTGTATCAATTTCCACTTCTTTTCGGAAGATTCACCTAACAAAAGACAATAAATAGAAAAGTAACATAATACAAGATAATATGCAAGAAATATAACTAAAACAAGTATGTAATTGGCACTCTAAACATGTAAATTAAGCACTTATCAGACGTCCACGTAGCTCCTGATGCTTCTTAATGGATGCATCTAGCTCCTCTTGTATTTCTGACATCTCCTGCTCGCTCGTCTCAGCCGCAGCTTTTCCTTTAAGCATTTCTTCTTTCTTTTGAGACGCTCCTGCACCTTCTACCACTTGGAAACGTATCACCTCATCACTTTCTCCTTGCACGTCTTCCACAGAAACATGGTCCGGGTTAGGAAGTGCTCCGCGCACTGGTATCTCTTGGCTCGCACCTGGGAGTATCATGCTGGAAAAGAAGCTAAGAACCTCCCACTGTGGTCGCAATGTTGATGGGTAAAACGTGGGAAGGAAGAACTAGCCCTAATCACAGAAAGTACTCCCAAGGAGAAGAAGGGTTTATGGAAAGTAATAGAAAATTAATGAAACCTCAAGAAGTGTGCCCTCTTTCCCTTTTATAATAACCCTCTTATGGATAAGTGCCCATAAGATTAACATATTATTAAACTACCATTTTCCTTTCCTTAAGTTAACACTAAACCCTAAAGGGATTTCTTCTTGGACCAAAGCCCAACCAATCTTTATGCAACCTTGGATGGACTAGAACTATCTCACCTTAGTGGGTTAGGCCTAGTCCCTTAGTTCATCCTCCCATAAAGGGAACCCTTTATGGGTTAAGGGGCCATCTATCTATGATTGGTTATTTTCATGTATCAACATAGACCAAGGAAGTTTGGACACCAAGGAATTTCCAAAACCGAAAATATTCTCAAGATATGCAATATATTCCAGATTCAGTTCCCATAATTCCTGGAAATGCTTTGTCCAAATATTGACCGAAAATCTCTTGGAAAATCTCCAACTAGTAAATGCACATTACTAATTTTCATTTTCCTAAAATAAAATTAAAAAACTTAAATAAAAGATTCTCAATTTATTTTATTCGATCTGGGATTTTTTTCATTTAGCTATTAAGGAATAACTTTGAACAATTAAAGATAAGAGTTACTGCACATGTTCAAAGTATGTCGACATCCTTACTTTGTAAATCCTCTTTCATACTTACAATCTTGAAACTGATTTGCCACACTTCCAAACAAGTTTAGAATTGGTTCATCTGACTTTCAAGAACTATGTGATTGATCAAGAACACTCAATCACAAATCATGGGTTTCACGGTTCTACCAAAACAAGTTTCGGTTCTACCTCCATGTGAGTAATGTGCATACTCACACTAGCTTTCCAAAATTCGGTTCACTAGGTACTAGGATCGGTTCCCCACATATATATGCTATCTAACTTGTACTTGGTGCACGTGTCCATAGGATCGGTTCCCCTTTAACCGTCGAAGTCTGGGAAACAAGTTTGCGTACCCATTCGCAAACGGTTTCAACTGAGTTCGGTCCAGAGCTAAAGTTTGCGTACCCGTTTGCAAACTGTCGGCTTGTGACCAATGTCCGGAACTTAAGTTTGCGTACCCGTTCGCAAACTTAAGTGGTTCAAGTTCTTAAATCGGTTAAGTATGATTTCATACTCATGAACAAATATATTTATAAACTAAGGAATGCAATCTTTGCCAACCGTAGCTAAATTTTTCATGAACTGATTCTTTTGAAACAATCCGATTTAGCTTCAATTGTATCTCGTATACTTCTATGAGAATATAAACAATTGAAAAACTCTTTGTGTAACACAATTATATTCATTTGATTATCAATTGATCTAAAAGTGTTAAGATGAACATGGTTAAGAGAAAAAATGTTTATATGGCTAACTTCGGTTAACTGTTATTGAGCCAACTCAATATTTAGGTACGGTTACCCATATCTAAATGAAAGTATATTTCATTTGTGTGTAACAATCTAAGACCATCTAACGGTGGAAAGATATTAGATTGAATCTTGAATCAGGTTTCATCTAACGGTGAATATTCATTGCTTTGTTCCAAAGCTACCAAACCTTTATTTGAAGACTACATAAGGGAAAACTCTAGCAAGAAACCTAATCCCCACACCTCCTGTGTGATACTAGTTGCGACTAGAGTCGATTCTCCTTTAACCTAGGTTTTTCCTAAAACCATTATAGGTTAACAACTCGAAGACTTCATGGGATTCTGAAGCTAGACCCAACTATTTTCTCTATAGTTGTGTGTTCTGATCTTATCTTGTTCTATCGTATTGAGTACTATCTTCTCTGAGATTTTCTCGACATTTATCTACGATAGGTAAGACATAAAAAGTAATCACAAAGCTCTTTTGTCTCATTCTTTGTGATTCCAAAATAACTTGTTCTACTATCATATAGTTAAGTTATTGTGAGGTGATTGATATTACTAGGTTATTCTTCGGGAATATAAGATGGGTGTATCAATTGGTTCATGTTCACCTTGATTTATCAATAAACGGAACAAAAACTCATAGGTATTTCTGTGTGAGACAGATTTATCTATTCAATAGACTTTTCTGTGTGTGATAGATTTGTTTATCAAGTCTTCGACTTTGGGTCGTAGCAACTCTTAGTTGTAGGTGAGATCAGATGGGATTGATAGAGTTAACGAAAAGAAAAAATATCTGAAGTGGGCTAAACTTGAGAATATTGGGCTGAGGAACAAGTGTAAACAACAGTGGATAGAGGAGGGAGACAAAAATACAGGTTTCTTCCACAAAAATGCTACTTTTAGAAACATAGCAAATTTCATTGGGTCTCTAAGAGTAAATTTCAGTGGAGGGAAACCTTAATGAAGATCAAGGCCTGATTACAAAGCATATCTAAGGATTTTATGAAGCTCTATACAGGGAGGATCATGCAGTCAGACCTTTCTTGGACGATATCACATTTTCTTTTATGGATAAGTCCGAAAGCGATGCTCTAGAGCTCCCAATCACTGAAGATGAAGTGCTACGAGCTATGAAGGAAATGGACACCAAGAAGGCCCAGGGACCTGAAGGGAACAATGTCTTTCTCACCACAAGTTACTGACACAGAGCCTTCCGCAACTATGCCCTATTCACCATCTATAGTTTTTGGTTTATTCTGTTTCACTTTTGGATTATCGAAGAGATCGGTTTTAAAACATTTGTTAGAGCATAGCTCGGTTGAACCCACCAAGCGTTGGTTGTCATATTTTAGTGAATCAAAACTCATCTAAGAGTCTCTTGATTGTGTACTAGAGACAACTTCATATAGGCTAGACTAGAATGTCTAGGAATATTGAGATATACAAGTATTACTCGAAATATTTCTCGTAATATCTGTTGGTAAACTTTCGCTTTAACCAAGTTCATCTTCTATTCTTGACGAAAGTCAAAAGGTGATCATGTGAAAATCGCCTGGTAACATCTTACATGATTTGTGTGAGACATTCATTTGATGTAGACTTGAAATGTTTCGTATTGATCATTAGATCACTTGAAATGCTTTGAAGCTAATAGTTTGTGTGAGACAGCTATTGTCGTCTTCCGAGAATGTTTCAATGGTTGAAATGAGAGTTTAGAACAATTGGATATAAGCACAATATGCGTACTTGCATATGTGTAATCCAAGTCCGGGAACCATGGTATGCATACCCGTGTGCGTACTAATTGGTTTAGTAGAGGTCCGGGAACTAAGTACGCATACCGGTACGCATACTGGCGTGAAGTTCAAGTTCCGGGACTTTACTGAGTTTGGTAGTATGCGTACTCGTTCGCATACTGGCGAACCCAAACTTAGTCCAGCCACTAAGGTACGCGTACCCGTTTTCATACTTGAGTGGGTTATGTTCTAAAATCGGTTTGTTGATGAACTAATATATTTATATAATGAGGAATGCAATCTTTTGCAAACCGTGGCTATGATGTTCATGACTTGATTCGAGTGAATCAAAATCGATTTTGCTCAATTGTGTCTTGTATAATTCTATGAGAATATAAACAATTGAACAACTCTAGAACTAGTTTCATTTGAGTCATTTGAACTAGTTGTGGTTAAGATGAATAAGGTTGATATGAAAGTGTTCATATGGCTAACTTCCGTCAACTATTGTTGAGCCAACAAAGGTGTACACGTTTAGGTACAATTACTCATATCTAAATGGAGTCATTTTTCATTTGTGTGCAACAAGCTAAGTTCGATCTAACGGTTGAAAGATATTAGCTTGATTCTAATCAGGTTTTCATCTAACGGTGAATATTGAATGCTTAGTTACTAAGGTAACATTGATTTCAAACCCTAATTTGAAGACTATATAAAGGAGAACTATCGATTCTCCTTTAACCTTAGGTTTTTCCAAAATCTTGTAGGTTAACAACTTGAAAACTTCATTGGGATTGTGAAGTCAGACCCAACTATTTTCTCTGTAGTTGCATGTTCTGATCTTGCTGTTTTCTATCGTGATTGAGTACTATCTTCTCTAAGATTTGATCGAGATTTAATCTCAGATAGGCAAGATAAAAAGTAGTCACAAACATATTCGTCCCATCGTTTGTGATTCCACAATATCTTGTTTCGCTACCATACGATTAAGATTATTGTAAGGTGATTGATATTTCTAGGTTGTTCTTCGGGAATATAAGTTTGGTATATCAATTGGTTCTCGTTCACCTTGATTTATCAAAAGATGGAACATAACTCATAGGTATATTTTTGGAGACAGACTTATCTATTCAATAGACTTTTCTGTGTGAGACAGATTGGTTTATCAAGTCTTCAACTTTGGGTCGTAGCAACTCTTTGTTGTGGGTGAGATCAGCCGAGGGACTTAAGTGCGTAGAGTCCTGCTGGGATTCAGAGACGTAAGGATCTCAACTGTACCTTGATCAGTGTGAGATTGGTTAGGGCTCAACTACATTCCAATCCGAAGTTAACTTGGAGTAGGCTAGTTTCTGTAGCGGCTTAATACAGTGTGGTGTTCAAATCTGGACTAGGTCCCGGGGTTTTTCTGCATTTGCGGTTTCCTCGTTAACGAAACTTCTGGTGTCTGTGTTATTTCTTTTCCGCTTTATATTTGTTTATATAATTGAAATATCACAGGTTGTGCGTAAGTTCAATCAATTGTGATTCCAACCTTTGGTTGTTGATTAAATTGATTGATACTTGGATATTGGTTTTTGATACAGTCCAAGTTATTTCTTATATTCAACCGGGCTCACAAATTCCTATTTGTTCGATTGCAGATTTAATTGAGAAATTGAGATATAACTCTTTGGTATACTTTTCTTAAGATTGAGTATGACTGTCTAGTTGATTCTCTTGAAAGTATATTGGATTTAGTCCATACAAATTGCTAAGCGAAATATTGGGTGTGGTTGTTAGACCCCCGCTTTTTCAATTGGTATCAGAGCAGGCAAACACGTTTAAGACCTTATAAGTGTGTGTTTGTGGCAATCTGATTTTTGTGGATAGTTGTGTATCTCAAACTAGCACGCATAGAAATAATTTCTAAAAGTTTTAATTATGCCAAATTTCTTGGGCTTACCTCCAAGTATAACTCCTTTGTTGATTCTTTCGAATCCCGAGGTAGGAATTTCTTGCTATCAGATTTTGATAACATTTCCACTGATGAGACATTTAGCTCCATGTCTAAAACTAAAATAAAACTCACGAGAAATTAAAAAATTACAGCTGATTCTATTGTTTTTCAATATGCTAAGATAAAATCTCTTGAAGAAAAACATGATCAGCTTATTGATGAACTTGAGAAGTCTCTTGGTCGAGAATGGGAAATTTATAGCATCATTGAGTCCTTCTCTAATAATATCAAAAAACTTGTTCAAGAAACTACTGTACAACGCGAAAAGATTAGTACTCTTGAGGATATTGTTAAAGAAGGCTCAATTAGAGAAAAACGTTTGATTGAGACTCATTCGTCAGATCTGGACAACCTTCGTGTTGAAAAAGAGAAATTGGTTACTTCCCTTCTTCTAGCCCAAAAACAGTGCAAGTCCTTGAAAGAGGAAAACTCTATTTTAATGAGAAATTATTTTGCGTGTATCACTAATTCTCAGACAGAATTACAATACACGAAGAAAAGCTCTCCAAAGGAAGTTCCTGCTAGGAAATGTTTACATAACTTGCAGTCTTCTAATAGGGATGTGAATCTAAAACATGTTTAGTCCAATTTTTCTCTTCCACGAACCTGTTCTTTTTGTGGGAAAAAAAATCACTATGTTCAACATTGTTTTGCTAGAAAAAATAGATTTCTGATCTTCAAAATCTACTTCTTTTTACAGTCGACAGAGTAAATTGTCTGACGACCTCTACAATGGATTTCTTTCCTGCAGAAAGCCAGAACTCTCATAAAAAGGATTTCAATGGTCTCTCTTCTCGAAATCTCTATAGGGATCGTGTTTCTCCTCTTGGTGCAAACTCTTACACCACTAAAATACGCATTCCTGGTGATTATGAGAATAAGTCTGGTAGATCTAAGTCTAGAAGGAGGAGACCTCTCTCCACTAATCCTCTGGAACCAATTTCTAGAGGGCCTAGACTTAATTCTCGAAAAATTCATTCTAATGGATTTTCTAAAAAGTTTATATAAAATTCTTTTAGAATTAGAAATAGGCAAAGGAAGACAATAAATACTACGCTCAAACTCTCAGATGGTATTCACAATGCATCTCTCAATACTCATGGTGGGATTACATCTCACTTTGCTACCTAGTTCTAAGGAATTTCGTACTTGTATCTAACTTGAGAGTTGCAAGGATGATATTTGCAAGATTCTCAAGTCTACTGTTGATTACCATATGTCTTACGTTTGTTTGTTTTCCCCTTACATGAAGGTTGAGTCACTTCTTGACTCCCTGTAACCATTGTATCTCTTCTGTATGCTCTGATTAAGCCATTTTGGTTATTCAGCCATGATGGTAAGAGATATTTGAAAACAAAGGGTATTTCTTGTTGGATCTTTTTTGATCCATTAGTTTTCCACACCTAGTCCACGAACGTCCGTGTCTTTTTTGGGAGTTTTAGGGTTTCCTCAACAAGGGTGTCCTTCTCTTGTTTGTAAGCATATATATATATATATGTATATGTATATTGTTTTGCATTCCCTAATAATAAAAAAAAAGATTGGGGAACTCCTCAAGACCTCAAGAAGTGGTGAATCTTGAGATGGAAGAAGACATTAAAGGATGTGATTCTGTTCAAGAACTTGTCTTGAAAAAGATGATTGAAATAAAAGAGTATAACTCATGGATTGGAGAATTTGTGAAGGATTTAATTATTTTTCAGAATGACTCTAAGGTCAAATTTGTAAATCTTCAAATGCAAATAAATCAGCTTGTTGATGGTCAGACCAAAATCCTTGATAATAAAAGATCTTGATCAGGAATCAGAAGAAACTCATCATGGACTGTGTCAAAGCTAGGCATCTTGCCCGCATTGTTGATCGGAAAGTTAATGTTCTAACTCATGAACATGGAGTCTCTACAGTCAAAAGAATCAAGGATATCAGTGATACATTTTATGATGGACCCTTTCAGAGGTATGATATTGTCAAAGAAACTTGATTTTTTATTGTATAAGAAACTTCTTATGAGAATTTATTCTTGTGTTTTTGAGAAGTATAACTAGGGTTTGGAATAGCAATTGTTGTGAGTACACATAACTATTTCCAACGATTTTCATCTTGCAATGTTTTTAGATTAATTTATTTAAATTTTAAGTTTATTTGGAAGATGATTTTTGCAGTATTAATCTTTATGGTTTTATATATTGCAACTTGTTATGGGATATGTGTGTTTGCGTCCGTGAACTATGATTGTCCCATATTTTCTCAAAAGTTAAGTCTATCATATGTCTTTATGCAAATATCGATAAAAGATAGAATGAACTTTTGACAACATAGGTTAAGCCTATTATGTCATTATGCAAATGTTGATGAAAGATATGATGAACTTTTGTTTACAAAGATTAAGTCTATTACGTGTCTCTATGCAAATATATTTATGAAAAATATAATGAATCTTTGAATATTCCGCAGTATTGGTCTTTCCCTAATCCACATCTTTGTGTAAGTACTGTGCGGCTCCGTAAGTTCTCTTATGTGAGCATTTACGATTAAATTAATCATAGGTTCTCTTGTGGTTAATTTAATTGAGTATTTTGGATACAAATTCATGTTTCATGTGATTTTTTAATGTCCAAAGAAATCATTCTTTTTTTTGTGAAAGTAAGGTCGCTCTTGTCGTTCTTTCGGGAATGACATTTTATGGGGGAGAGTTCTTAATTGAACTTGTGCTTAACTACCAAATCTTTGTGGAAAGTGCGGCTGTGGAATATTATATGAGTTTTCTTGTATCTTTATAAACTCCTTGATGAATACACTAGTTTCGGCTATGTGAAATCATAGAAACAAAGTTGATATGTTCTCTTTTGGTCATGAAATATCTCTATGGAAATCTCATTAGGATCCCACTGGTTTTCGTACCTTTTCCAATTTATATTGACAAAAAGGGGAGAATTAATGTGTAGTTCACACTACAAATACATATGGTTTACGGATCATTATGTAAGGGGGAGTGGTTTTCATGTGAGATAAAGTATTGACTAAGGAGGAGTGATAAATATCACCACAGTATTATTGTCAAAGTTATGATTGTTAGAGCATTGCTCGGTCGAACTCGTATGCGTTGCTATCTCAAGCATGTTTGTCAATGTTAGTGATCAAAACTATAAGTTTTGATTTCTAGTCTACTATAGCTAAGGTCTTGGACTAGGATAGAAAGTGTAGTTGAGCTCAAGAACTCCATGGAAATCATCATACAAGACGAAGGGCTACTCAAGGAACCGGTGGATCTTCATCGACTAAAAGGTATGTGGAGACTTGAACTTATCTATCACTCAAAAGTCTATTTATCTCCTATCTTGAACAAAAGTCGTTTTGCTATATAGACTTATATTATACACATTTGCTATTTCGAGCCGAGTTTATCTCGCCTATCTATTTCTCGAAATATGTGTTGGTAAGCTTTCTCTTTAGCCAATTTCATCTTTACCTAGTGACGAAAGTCATGTTATGTTTCAATCACTTTGAAAATTTCTCTGATGAAAAATGGTTTATGAATAACAACTATATAACGTCCTCTGAGAATGTTTCAATGATTGAAATGAGAGTTTAGATTATATAACCATTGGAGGATATACGCATTGTTGTGGAAACACATATATGTATAAGTCCTTATTCCTTGAACCGAAGTTTGCGATTTGTTGATCAAGAGAACCGGCATGATGGCGTGAGCCAAGTCCGCGAACTGGCGGAAGTTCTTGTCCCGAGAAATTCTGCTGGAGTTTGTGAACTCCGTCCGGGAACTTAAGTCCGCGAACCCAGTCCGCAAACTTGAGTAGGTTATATCTAAAAACGATGTTTGTGAACTTATTCTTATATAAACTAAGGAATGCAAATTGCAAACCGTGGCTATATAGTTCATGAACTGATTCGAGTGAATCAAATCGTTTTTGTTTCAATCGTGTCTTGTGTAGTTACATAAGATTTCCTTGCAATTGAACAACTCTCTAACTAGTTCATTTGAGTCACTTGAACTAGTTATGGTGAAGAAGAATATGGTTGATATGAAAGTGATCATATGGCTAACCATTTGGTTGACTATTGTTGAACCAACAAATGTACAAGTTTGGGTACGGTTACACAAACCTAGAAACGTGCATTTCATTTGCGTGTAACAAGCTAGTTTTTGATCTAACGGTTGAAAGATATTAGCTTGAATCTAATCAGGTTTTCATCTAACGGTGAATATTGAATGCTTTGTTACCAAGCTAACATTGGTTGCAAACCCTGATTTGAAAGACTATATAAGGGAGAACTCTAGCAACTGGGAAACCTAATCCCCACACCTTTTGTGTGATACTAGTTGTGCTAAGTTAGAGTCGATTCTCCTTTAACCTTTGGTTTCTTCTTCTAAACCAGGTTAACGACTTAAAGACTTCATTGGGATTGTGAAGCCATACCGATACTACTTTCTTGTAGTTGTGTGATCTGATCTTGATGTTTCTATCGTACGAGTACAATTGTAATAATTGGCTTGATATTGATATCTCCGTTAGGAAAGATATAAAAGAAATCACAAACACTTTGTCTCATCGTTTGTGATTCCGCAATATCTTTTTTCGCTGCGTCGATTAAGATTATTGTGAGGTGATTGATAATACTAGGCTGTTCTTCGGGAATATAAGTCCGGTTTATCAATTGGTTCTTGTTCACCTTGATTTATCAAAAGACGGAACAAAACTCATAGGTATATTCATGGGAGATGGATTTATTTATTACCGTAGACTTTTCTGTGTGATACAGATTTGTTTATTAAATTCTTCGACTTTGGGTCGTAGCAACTCTTAGTTGTGGGTGAGATCAACTAAGGGAATAAAGTACATAGCATCCTGCTGGGATCAGAGACGTAAGAGCATAATTGTACCTTGGATCAGTGTGAGATTGATTGGGGTTCAACTGCAGTCCAGACCGAAGTTAAGTTGGAGTAGGCTAGTGTCTTTAGCGGCTTAACACAGTGTGTGTTCAATCTGGACTAGGTCCCGTGGTTTTTCTGCATTTGCGGTTTCCTCGTTAACAAAATTCTGGTGTCTGTGTTATTTCTTTTCCGCATTATATTTTGTTATATAATTGAAATATCACAGGTTGTGCGTTGTTCAATCAATTAGAATATTCGACCTTTTGGTTGTTGATTTAAATTGATTGACACTTGGATATCGGTCATTGGTACCATCCAAGTTATCTCTCTAGTATTTGATAAAGACTCGCAGATTTCTATTTGCTTGAGTATATATCAAATCTAGAGATCGAGATATAAACTCTTTGATATACTTTTTATCTAGATTGAGTCTGACTGTCTAGTTGATTCTCTAGAAAGTATATTGGAGTTTGTCCATACAGATTGCTAAGCTAAATATTGGGTATGGTTGTTGTACCCCCACTTTTCAGTGATACAATTGGACTTTGATGTTGTGTAATAATACTATGACAATGTATAACAATGATTGAGAGCTACTGTTTTCTCATTGTTATATCTACGGATCTTCAACAATTATGATGCTGAGTTGAACATATTCAGAATCACTAGAGTACTTGGAAGTGATGAAGATTTCGAGTAATGTTGAAGAACCAAGGAAATCAAGCATTTCGATTGAGAGCTACAAATTTTATTTATTTTGTATTTCATATGAATTGATAGTTTTGTCACTAAAATTGATAAAGGGGGAGATTGTTAGAGTACTGCTCGGTCGAACTCGCAAGCGTTGATATCTCAAGCTTGTTTGTCAAGTTTAGTTCCCAAAACTATAACTCTTGATTTCTAGTCTACTTATAGATAAGTCTCGGATTAGGATAGAAAGTATAGTTGAGCATTAGACTTCACGACGTTCATCTATTGAAGACGAAGAACTACTTAGGGGATCTTGTGGAACTTCATCAAAAAAAGGTATGTGAAGACTTAAACTCATCTATCACTCAAAAGTCTATCTACTCTATCTCTTATTTGAGACAAAAGTCGTATAGCTATACAGACTTCAATTATGTACATTTGTTACCAAGGTAACATTGATTGCAAACCCTGATTTGAAGACTATATAAAGGAGAACTCTTGCAACTGGGAAACCTAATCCCCACACCTCTTGTGTGATTCTAGTTGCGACTAGAGTCGATTCTCCTCTAACCTTAGGTGTTTCCAAAACCGTATAAGTTAACGACTTGAAGACTTCATTGGGATTGTAAAGCCAGACCCAACTATTTTCTCTGTAGTTGCGTGTTCTGATCTTGCTGTTTTCTAGCGTGATTGAGTACTATCTTCTCTAAGATTTGCTCGAGATTTAATCTCCGATAGGCAAGATAAAAAGTAGTCACAAACATCTTCGTCTCATCGTTTGTGATTCCACAATATCTTGTTTCGCTACCATAGATTAAGATTATTGTGAGGTGATTGATATTTCTAGGCTGTTCTTCGTAAATATAAGTCTGGTGTATCAATTGGTTCATGTTCACTTTGATTTATCAAAAGACGGAACAAAACTCGTAGGTATATCTGTGGGAGACAAATTTATCTATTTAATAGACTTTTCTGTGTGAGACAGATTGGTGTATCAAGTCTTCGACTTTGGATCGTAACAACTCTTAGTTGTAGGTGAGATCAGCTAAGGGAATCAAGTGCATAGAGTCCTTCTAATATTCAGAAACGTAAGGAGCGCAACTGTACCTTGATCAGTGTGAGATTGGTTAGGGCTCAACTACATTCCAGTCCGAAGTTAACTTGGAGTAGGCTAGTGTCTGTAGCGGCTTAATACAGTGTAGTATTCAAATATGGACTAGGTCCCGGGATTTTTCTGCATTTGTGGTTTCCTCATTAACAAAACTTCTGGTGTCTGTGTTATTTCTTTCTAGCGTTATATTTGTTTATATAATTGAAATATCACAGGTTGTATGTAAGTTCAATCAATTGTGAATCCAACCTTTGGTTGTTGATTAAATTGATTCACACTTGGATATTGGTTTTTAATACCGTCCAAGTTATTTATTATATTCAATCGGGCTCGCAAATTTCTATTTGTTTGATTGCAGATTGAATTGAGAAATTGAGATATAACTCGTTGATATACTTTTCTTAAGATTGAGTTTGACTGTCTAGTTGATTCTCTTGAAAGTATATTGGAGTTAGTCCATACATATTGCTAAGCGAAATATTGGGTGTGGTTGTTAGACCCCCGTTTTTTCATCACACATTGATGACAAAACTAATTTTGAATTTTTAGGTTTATCTCAAGTTTCATTAGTTGCATAAACTAATTATGAAATTTCTGCATCAAGCCAAACACATCATACTTGAGTCTGCACTTTCTACCCTTGGAGGACATGATTATAAACATTCTTACAAGTACAAGAATATATTAACAAATTGGAAATGATGTTTGTGAGACTGACTAATGTGCTTCAAGTCTTCAAAGATTCAAATCCATCTAAGGTTGGTATCACATATAAACTTTCTTGTTCTGAAAGTTTGATATGACAATCCTAAACGTAAGGGAAAACCTGAAGGTGTAAAGAGAACTTGATCCAAATTATGATAGCATGCTAGTATTTATAGCCGCTTAATATAATATGATGTTCAACCTGGATGAGGTCATAGGGTTTTACTGCTAAATCACATATTTCCTCGCTAACAAATTTCTGGTGTCCTGTGGTTTTTTTTTTTTTTTTTTGCATTATACGATTTTATCTTTACCACTGAAATATTACAAGCAGTAAGTTAAACTTAATAGTAGAGGTCTCGCAAGACTTGTTCTTATTGATTCATATCTTTGAATATAAATGATACAAGACTTTGTCTTGATTGAATCTAGATTTCGACCTTGTGGATTTGCATCTTAACTGACCATCCAAAGGTTTCTTTGTCTATACAATCTTGAAAACATATTTCGTATCCAAACACACGAATTGTACAAGATTTGTCCATACATAGCTTCACGAACGAAAGAGTTAGTGGTGTAGTAGGTACCTTCTCATTTTCAGTTGCTATTCTCCCACAATGCGTGCGAGAGGTAAAAATACAATAATTTCTTTTTTTTTAAATAATACTCGTTAAATAATAATCTCTCTAAAATAATAAAATTCTTTACTCTCAATTAGGCTTGTACATGTTAAATTTATTCTCGCTAAAATAATAATCTTTCTAAAATAATAATTTTTTTCGTCTCAAAACTATTATTTTAAAGAAATTTTACTGTACCACTCCCACTAAAAATGGTTTGATTCCCTTTTTTTCTTTTTCCAATCTCCGTGTGGAAGAAATTGGACTTTGCAGTTAATAATGGCCTTTAGATCAACATTGGAGCTGATCTTCCAGCTAGCTAGGTCTGTTCAACAGTTGTGCCCACATTTTACGTAAACAAAAAAAATGCGAGAGCAACATACAGTTCAAAATTTTAATGGTTGTTTTAAGAGCTTCTCCAATGGTCATGTGGTCAGTTTCATATGTGACATTGTGGGAAGACATCCTTTAACCTATATTCCATCCATTTTTCCTAAATATAAGGAATAAAACCAATCGTTCTCCAACTCATTCGCGTTTTGGCTCTTTCTTTGCCTAGTTGTAGTCTTTTTTTTTCTTGCTTGACTTTTTTCGACAAAGAAAACATCCATTATTCAAACTCAATCTCCTTCCACCAGTCCATATTTTCACCTATACCCATTTTTGCCGTTACACCTCAAGCACTAAAAATTAGAAAACTTAAAGATGCAATCAACAATACACACATATTATAGAATTTACCCTAGCACCAATAGAATAAGTTCAACCTTGGTGATGTTATTATCTGATTCTTTGCATCATTAAAAGAGAGAACATTGAAATCCATAACTGATGAAACTTAATTTATTAATAATTGATGATGATCCAATTAATCTATAAGAGAAGTGTTGTTGGTAATACAAAGAAAACATAGTTCCTTGTTGATTTGCATTGGATATGAGAAAGGGGAAGAGTATTTAGTTTAATGAAGGAGATAATGTAAATTTGGTTTATGGTTAAAAATCATTTTAATTAATTAAATCTATTTTTAGTATTAAAAATGCTGATTAGGATCTATACAAAATCTATACAAATCCTCTTGGTGAACCTCTAAAACAAGAGGTTAGGGTTGGAGAAAGATTTTAGGAATTAGGCTTAGTCCTATGGGCTAGATATCTAGCTGCTAGATTTGCCATCCACGTCAACATGGGCAACCTCCTAAGTCCTATGGGCTAGATATCTAGCAGCTAGATTGGTCATCCACGTCATCTGTAACCACTATAGAACGCTGTTTGGTTCAGCGCTTTAAATCTCAGCCGTTAGATCATAAAATTTATCTCCCATCGCTGAAGCGTTCAGCGTTAAAAACACTTTCTGAGCGCTGAACCATTCAACGTTTCAATCTCGCTGATAGTTGAACTGCGAGCACTTGCTAGGAGAGAGAACTATCAACTGCTAGTGTTAACTTTTTTCCCACACTTTTTCCATGATTTGCAACACTTTTTGGCAAATCTAGCAGTTCAATCTAGCCCATAGGAGGTTAGCCTGGATGTGTATCCTACGTGGATAAATACTTTTTTTTCACACACGTTCCATTGGAGAAGCTCTAACAAGGGTATTAAGTTGGTTGGAGGACCAAAATTCATACAAGACAAAAAAAAATCCCTCGTCAGACAAAGGAGTGGGTAGTGGGTACATCCCAGTGACTTGGTGCACCCTATCAACAAGAGTCTTTCGCATGCACCCAAATCATGAAACACGCGGATGTAAACAAGGGAAAAATATGGTTTAGTCCAAAATCCCATCCAAATATACTATTTAGTCCTAACCCATTCAACTAGGTACAAATTAGTCCTTTTTTATGGAAAGTACACAAATAACCTTCCTGGTTTACGATTTAGTCCAAATATTTGCAGTTTAGTCCAGAGTGACTCATGATGAAGTCAGCAGTTTTAAATAATATAAAAAAATAGTTAAAATCAATTTATCTTTCGAACCGTTTGTCCAAAATTCGTAAATTTTATATATTCGGAAAGCTCTTTCCGAGAGCTACAAAAAGAGTACCCATATGGCTATATAATTCTCATTTTTGAAAAATCTTTATTTATACCGGTGTACAAATATGCATACATCTACAAAAATCCAAAGACAAGACAAGGTGCATCAGTTTGCACACCACATACAGCTTGAATCGTCCACCTAAGCACTAACAAGCATGCTATTAGAATCTTACACATAGCAAGTACCTAATAACATAGCAAGCATGCTATTAAAATCAGAAAATCCAGAAAAGCGTCCATCTACAAAACTTGTCCATTGTTCTTCTCCACTTTCTTAAGCTCCCTCGAAAAGTACCTAAACACATAGTAAGCATGTTATTAAAATCATCTCACGATATCGAAAGAACAACTTATGATTTCATCAAGAGTTATTTTTTTTTATATTTTTGAGAGGGCACAATGTTGTGCAGTTATGTACACTCATACAAAAATCTAACATCCATACCAAAAAAACAGACCGTGCATTATTGAGATAGCACTATGGTATACAATTATGTACACAACTAAAAAATCCAACTAATCCAACATCCATACACACAAAATAGGTCATATATATTACCGAGATCGCACAATGGTGTACAATGGTGCACACATGCATAAAAATCATAGATATTAACGGTGTTCTACCAGTAATTTAGTCTTTAGAGAAGTATTTAAGGAAGACTCACACTACATTTCAGTTATACTTCTGTCATCAAAATTGAAATGCATCCAGAAGTCCTAATGTCCACTAGCCGATCGCCATTGTCGACACACTCCGACAACTAGATAGAGGTTTGAATGATTCAAGAATGAAAATACCTGCAAATTGAACAACAAACTTGATCTGAAAATGAAAAGAAGCTGATCTAAACAGAAAAATATACCTGCGCACATTCTATAAAAATGGAAATACAACTATTAACATGAGTCTGTTCAAGTGAACTATGTGTTGACATGAAATGTAATGAGGTGAGAAGTTAAATTGAAACAACTTTGTGCACATCATAGTCTGTTGCTCGTTAGCAAAAGAAAAAAAAATTCATGAAGGCAGGAGGCACCTGCAATCATGGAATTTGCAGCAAAGATGCATCTGTATAGCAATGTCATAAATCAACAGGTGTACAATTATATACACATTGAAAATCAACAGGTGTACAATTATGTACACATTGAAAATCCAACCCATCATATGCTAAATCAGAAAACTTATTTTCCATTGGAGCGATATTCAGTACACCTTTATCGAAAGAGATGGGAACTCCACTTCCCGTATATAAAAAAATTAAATTCGGGTTAAATTAGGCTGCAAGTCATTTTAAGAAATGACATCGTACATAGAAAATCTTACCTAATCTTTGGAAGAATAGGATGCATACAACTAATAAGTTTTTTTTCTTTACTATAAAGGTTTTAGATCATGCTGACGATAGTTTGATGACCAGACATAAAATGAACAACACTGGACCAAGCATATGCCACAGCTCAAAAATAAAATCTTTCATGTACAAACATGCATTCAGATATTATGTGTTATACACCATATCTTTCAAGATACTGCTAAGTCTCTAACTTAATAAAAGGCCTAAGTCACTTCATCTGGATTAAAATCAACTGTTCAAGCTGTGGCAACAGAAAATGATCAAATCTAGTATGTTCGCATTGCTTTGCATCAGGGAAAACATGTCTACTTAAAATTCTTGCCTATGCTCACATTGGATTCATGACATCCCCTTCAGGTTAGAACTAAAACAACCATAAAAAGTAGCAAAATAGAAAACAAAGACTTACTTCCAAGGGACATATCCCACTTGCATCCAATCACCATCCTTATCCATGTAGAAGATCTCTATGGTTCCTTTCACTCCCAAGAGTCCCGTGTGGCCCACACTGACCTGAGGCATACTAAAAACATCACTAATCCATGCTAACAAAGGCGTTTTGAAGTTCAGTTAAAAATTATATACTAGGTTAAGGTTCTTGCAGTCGGGGATACAAAATAATCTACCAATAATAAAGCAGTAGAACATCTTTTCAAGAGAAAAAGATAGCTCTTGATACTCTTAGTAAGTTCTCAAGTTCCCTTTCCTAGATAAGGGGAACCATCCATACTGACCCTGACATACAAAGCACTGGGACCAAGTTTTCCATCTACTTCCTCGCTGGTCTTTGTAGTAGTCGCCAATTTATTTTTATGTACACATTATCAATCAACATCTATACAACTAGATACACATTATCAATCATCAAGTATGTGTACATGTATGCATTAAGAATCAATATATATGTGTACAAGTATGTGCACATTAATAATCAACATGTGTACAATTATGTACACATTATCAATTATCAAGTGTACATCTATGTACACCCAAAACATGTGTGGAAAAAAGGCTCTAAATTGGATGATTTGGACCATCTCGTCTATCATCACTATGTACACGTTAGCTTAAAAAGTATGAAACTAACTATAGAAGTATAGCATCATTGATACCTTTCTAGTAAATTAGTAAAGTCATCCAATGAGGAATTCTTATGTTATACTTAAACTTGTGAATTTAATATTTGTTGGTTTACATAGTCACCCCAGAGGCTAAAAAAATGTTGCACAAGACGGGGCAACCGAAACAAATGCCCTGAGGCTGTCAGTTAATATTGTCCTACAAGTGAATAACGCAAACCACAATGAAAAGGAACAAGCGGAATAGTACAACTATAAAAGAGATGAACTGGAAAATAATTCTCATATATCGTCATTCACATTTTTCTTTTTTGATTTTCCTTGATCAACATTCACTTAAAAAATAAATAAATCATCAACGAGATTTAGACACTAAGAATATTGTGGTTTAAACATGCAACCATGAAACTATAAAATGCTATAAAATTCTGGCACTAATATGTATGTGATATACTCCTAGGAAGCAGGTTCCACCTTGAAGATACAAGCTTGTGGTTTTGCATTAACCGAATCCCCATCCTTATCTTTCACGCATATGAACTTTTGCTACTATGACTGTAGTGGGATCCCACTATCCACCTTAACACTACATACTAGTTTATTCTAGTTTATTATGAGCAATAGAGGTAGGTAAAGGTCATCTTCATTTATTTGCATCTTTTCTAGTTCCCTATTGTACCATCAAGAATTGAATACTTAAATAGTTACCATGATATATACACACGGAGCATGACGATCCAGAAAATAAGTAAAGTACCTCCGAATGTTGGCTCTCCACTCCCCCTTGGAAAATGGATACAATGCATCATAAATTGAAGTGGTTGTATAAAGAAAATTTGAACACTGTTTCAATTATGACTCTTTCAGTAAATCAGTAGATCCAAGCTATTTAAGCTAGTAAATATTGAGTCTATCTGCCTATTAAAAAATCCAACAGTAAACTAAGTTGTGAAAGTAGTTTTTGGCCATGAGTTTTATTAGTCAAAGCACAATGTAGGGAGATAAGATCACTTGATGCAAACAAGTCGTTTGGTGTATTCATTCTTCTTGCAGCAGGAGGGAAACTAACAAGCGCCCTTCCTTTTCCCTACACAAAACGTATACACTAGTATAGCTCGTTAAAAGAAAAGTAATACGCTCTTAACTAGATGTAAGTGTATCTCGGAATTGACGATGACAAGCAAGGTTATGGTACCACAGGTAATTAATCAATAATAATAATAATAGATGAGGAGGAACCAGAAATTGTGCGAGGAGGAACCAGAAATTGTGTTGGTTGTATGACTAGATTTGTAGAATTAAAAACATACAAAATCTGTAGGAATTTTGCACGATAAATCTTGATTAATCAATGGCATCTCAACTTTTTCTTGTGTTTTTCTACCATCTAATCTAGGTACTCTAGCTGTAAATGTCGTCTTGAGACATCCTCATTCAGACAACTTTATGATCATTGGTCATTCATTCATTCTTTCAGAAAAATGATCATTCTGTTTACCTTTCTTTCTCTATTAGATTGGTGCATCACTTAAACTATGTGTTCTGCTCCGTTGCAGTCACTGTTCGTGATTTGTTTTACAATCAGCCCGTTCGGAGGAAATATATGCAGTCCAGGTTTTTAAATTTTTTATAAGATATTAATATTGTACTTCTTAAGTTCTTGTATTTTGCAGGGGATGCATCTAATTGCCTCAACTTATTTTCTAAACGGCGCACTTATTTTATGCTTCTGTTTTTTTTTTCTCTTGAAAGCTCCAAGAAGGTACTGCATTCAGTCAAAAAGTGTGTACTGCGGATAGCCCTTGTGCACCCACAAATTTCCTTCAAGGTTAATGATGTTGAGAGGTGAGCCTTGTAGTTGTAACATATAATGATAAAGGTCGCATTATTTTCAAACACTTATTAACATCAGGATTTTCCCTAATACAGCGGAAATGAGATACTGTATACTACTCCTTCCTCGTCTCCTATTCCACTAGTAAGTAGTGGTTTTGGGACTGATGTATCTAGGTCTCTGTGTGAAGTAAACTTTTCTGATGAAGTTCTGAATGTCTCTGGATACTTATCTGGTCCTGCTGATACTTTTTCCATGAAGGTAAATAAGAGCCACAATCCACTGAATTACTAATTTTACTGCAGTACTTTATCATGAAGACCAATTTTTTCGTTTACCTTATTTGAAGCTTTTTCTTTTGCAGGCTTTGCAATATTTTTGTATCCATTTTTCTATGTAAAAATTGGTGATCATTAAATCAAAAAATTTAAGATAGACGGAAAGGGATTTTGCCATCTCTCTATTTTGATGCAATTGTTATTGTGTTTCTTCATGGTCAACGCATGTTTTGCCTTAACAGTTTTCAGATATCAACTCTCGATTTATCTGCAAGAGTCCAATTCATAAACTGCTCAACAATCTTGCTGCAAGTTTGAATAGTTTGGATATGTGGGAGGATGCATTGGAGCCTCGTAATAGTAAAAGATGCAGAATAGATGCATATCCAGCGTTTATTCTGAATTTACGTTGCGCTCGGTCCAGCTATGATTTGACTTTTGAACCATCAAAGACGCTCGTTGAGTTCAAGGTTAACCATCTTTTTCCAATTGCCTATTTCATTTTTAATTTAGTGCCTGATTCAACAAGTTGTGCTTCTCCATAGCTCGTTAAGATTTCCTTTGAAACTTAAGGTTTGTGCTGTCTTTATGAACTCCTAGCATAGTGCGTTTTGTATGAGTGGTCATATTGTTAGGAAGGGCCCTGAGCACAACCTTAGCTAAAGTTTGTTTAAGATAGCAGCATGATTGTATAACTCCTTATTTACTATACTTGTTTACAGGACTGGATTCCAATACTTTCCTTTATTGAGCAAGGTTTCAGACGCTTTTGGAGACG
Source organism: Papaver somniferum (assembly GCF_003573695.1). Lineage (NCBI taxonomy): Eukaryota > Viridiplantae > Streptophyta > Magnoliopsida > Ranunculales > Papaveraceae > Papaver > Papaver somniferum. The sequence goes on along the minus strand of NC_039358.1, from coordinate 121,356,358 downwards.
AATTCCACCTCGAGGTTACTTGGCGAAATGATTTCCTTTTATAGCACAGAACTGCCTTGTACACTTCGTACTAATACACCTACGGATGTGTGTTTTTTTTAGGAAAAATATGTAACAACGAAGATGAAGTTGCACAAAAAGATGAAGTCCAGAAAGAAGATGAGACAACTCAAGGTATAAGATATTAAATATTTCTGGTCCCGACTTAGATGCTTCATTATTACTTCATAGTATCCATATCCATCCATACCCATAAGAAAATAATAAATGCTTGCTTGATCCTACATAATGTTCTCATGTAAGAGTCTTTGGGTTTGCTTCTCTCGACATATTCCCTAAGCTTGTTTGTTTCCAGACTTAATGACTGCAGACAAATTTACAAAGTCCACATTTCCAGTAAAGAAGTGCAAGATCTTGCTCAATCAGAGTTGTCTGCAACTTAGCCCGTTCTCCACATCACCGGAGGTACATTCTGAAGATTCTGACATTTTCTCTCATTACAAGTACAAGAGAAAGCGATCTGGAGAATCACGTGGAAATATTACTAATTTTAAAGAACATCAGATGAAGGCTGTATATAATCATCAAAGCGACATCACTTTCCATGATATGACTCCTACTTCATCAAATGCCTGTATTTCCAATTGTGCTTCAGTGGTTAGCCCAGAACATTGCAGCTTTCGGCAAGCAGCATTTAATGATTCTTTTGCTTCCCAAGATAACTACTTGTTCCATGATTTGAAGATGAGACAAGATACTGGAAACGTGCCTAACCATGATAATTTAGGTGCAAGATGGGGGAAGGAGTCTCTTGGCATTGATGCTGACTTAGCTGAAGTATCAGTGGCAGACCAGCTGGCATTTGATGTAGCTGACTACAGAAATGAGAATTCATTTCCTTCAAGATGCTCCGGGGGACTCAAGAAGCCTTTCTTGCGGAGGTGCTCACGAGGAAATGTGACACCTGAGAAGCCATTGTTTGGAACTCACCAGCAGTCCTGCATTCAGATTGATGAGCTCAGGACCAAAGGGAGATTATTTCCTCCCGATGATAGGATTGGTCACATTGATGCCGATGAATGGGACCGTAATATTGACTTTTTGGTGAACACTCCTTTGAAGAAATCAGTTGTGGTTTCTCATCAGCCTTCCAGCAGCTTATTAGAATGCAGTATGACGGATATAGATATCTTGACGATGGATTTCGTTAAGCCCTGTATGTATGATACAACACGTTTTGTGGAAGAGCGAGACCTTCTAAATGATTCGCTTGTGCAAGTTGAGAGAAAAGGATTGGATCATCTTTCCACAGATTCTGCATCGTGTGGGGCATCTCCATTTTCTATATTTGGTACCACTCCTCGGAAAGTTGAATGTTTCACTGATAAATTTGCAGAAGAAAGGAATTTTGGATTATGCAAAAGTGCCAGGTTTGCAGATGAGGATGATGAGTTTCTGGCTTATGACATGATGCATAACGGTTTCATTGATGAAAAATACCCTGCCACAGGCTGTACAGACACTGAGTTTGTTTCTGAGCATTTTGTTTCCCCCAAGAGAAATTGCAGCAGGGATCTCTATGACAGATCCCTGTCTAAGGATGTTACTTTTCAGAATGTTGGTTCTTCTTACAGATTGGTCGACGGTATAGAATGGCAATCTTTTGACACTTTTAATATGGATGATATAAATAACTGTACTGGACCTATGTTTCCCAGTCATTCACCCTTACACCATAAAAAGGGCATGAATGCAAGGGGTGAATTTATTTCTCAAAATACTAGCCGTTATAGTGTGTAAGGGAAGATCAAGGAGGTGCAGTTCCGCACCACCATTTTATAAAGGAAGGAATAAAGTCTCTACCATGTTGAGCTGTTTGACCACCACTGCCACAAACACTGATGCAGAAAAAGTTCAAAATCCCCCAATTTTACCAGGTAGTTGGTCATTTCTCATCAGTTTTCTTTGAAAATTGCTCTAGCATGACTTAGTTACTATTTCATTGTGCAGGGCCAGAGATTAATGATTCTAAGCAACCATCACAATCATCTGGTGGAGCATCTCATGGCTATGAAACAAAGCTAGTGGAGGATTCTCCATTTAATTCCGGGTACTGGCACTTAAAATGTTATTTATAGGAAGTGTTGATATCCAAACTGCATTTCTGCTCTTTTAATTGCTCTGGTTTGTATTCAGAAAATATGCGGAGGATCCCTACAATATCCAACACATGAAGGGAGTTGAGAAGAATGACTGTCAGAAAAAGTCAAAGTTGTTTCAACTTTACACTACTGATCGAGTTGAAGGTATTAAATGAATTACTAATTGCCAGACTTTGTAAGTACCATTAAGCATAATTAAGAAGCAGAAGCAGGACTGTTTGGAGAAATTTGGATGAATATAATCTGAATACGATACTATATACTTCCATAAGATTTTAATTTTTACCACGCAGTTCAACTCGTAGTACTTTACTTAGCGACAAGACATTTATTTGTTTATTGACTGGGGACGAAATTACTTATTGATTCATTAAATGCCTGTTGTTGCAGAATTTATCTCAAATGAAATGGAAAATTCAAAGTTAGCTGGGACCAAATGGCGCCATGATGACCCACAGACCTCAAGGGAGAAAGTCGGAGATTTCCAGGTGGTTGATCAACACTTTACAAAAGCAAGTCATTAGGGATTTACTTCTATTTTGACGTATTTGGTGATTCTTGCATTGTTTTAGGATGGAGATGAATCACACAATCTGAGTGAAGAGACCGATGTACTTGACGTCTCTTCAGGGATCTTACTTCTTGCTGGTGGTTCGGTAGTTCCAGATTCCATAAGCAAGGAATACCTTGACAATGCGAAAGTTCTTATGCAGCTGGATAAAAAAATAATTCCTATTGTTGGAGGTTCTACACTCGCTGTAATCGATCAGGTTCTTTCCCAGCTGCACCTGTTTTTCTATCATCTTCTGTACTTCTGAGTGTAGCCTGACATCGGCTCATGAAGCAACCATCGGAATTTGTTGATTACATCCATTTTACCATAAAAATTAAAAATACTAAAAAAGGTTGCCAGTTGATGTATGTAATCTCTGTTTTCATTAGCCACGATAAACATTTTTGTAATTTTTTTTCCAAGTATCTGTGCATTTGTCAGCATAACTACTTCTCTTCTCTTCCATTCTATAATATAATTGGTCAATTATTTCAATATATTTACTAAATGTTGTTCAAGTTCCCTTCCAACAAGTTAATGTTCTTATCGTTCGTAAGGTGTTGATACATGAAAACAAACTGCAAATGATGTCCTGCATTCTCTTCTCTTTTTTAATATTTGCATTATTTGGCTTGGGAAATCACTAATAAATCATCTTCTACAGCATGCTGCAGATGAAAGAATCCGACTGGAAGAACTCCGTCAAAAGGTTCACATCTCTTCCCATTTCATGCTTGTCACCTTTTTCGCATTTCAGAGCAAAATTCATGAATGTATCTGAATTCCCAGGTTCTACGTGGTGAAGGGAAGACAGTTACTTATCTGGATTCTGAGCAGGAGTTGGTATGTCCATAATCCATATTTTTAGCTTTGGTGTGGCACAGGAGTTATCTATATTCAAATCCTTTAGTATCTATGTCTTTTGTTAGTGGCATCTTACCCATCATCCAAAACTTGACATAACAGGTACTTCCTGAGATTGGTTATCAGTTACTGCAGAATTATGCTGAGCAGATGCAGCATTGGGGATGGATCTGCAATGTTGATTCCCAAAGTTCGGGATCATTTACCAAGTAATTTCAGTTTCTTTAATGGGGTACAAGATATTATTCATTTTATATGCATAATGGAAAATATTAGTCATTTTTCTGACGACTTGCCAAATTAATTTGTTTTCAGGAAACTCAAACTTCTGCATAGGCGGCAGTCTGCTGTCACCCTCATTGCGGTGAGAATACGTCTCTTTTTCTTTATGTGTATTACCATCAGATATAAGATAGAATGATTTGTATCTCAAAGAAAATACTATCTCCTCCATAGTAGTTTTTGAGGGATCTGTACCTGACTTTTGGTTACACGTCACTTTGAAGAGTAGTTATCTCATTGGTAAATAGTCAAGGCTGTAATAATATGCAACCATTTTACCTAGGTCTACAATTTTGTTGATTGAAAGCTGTATTTGGGTTTTGCTTATGGAGAATCAACCAAGTATTCGGCTTTTGCAGGTACCTTGTATTTTAGGTGTCAACTTATCGGACAAAGATCTTTTGGAGTTTCTGGAGCAGGTAATTTAGACCACTTAAGAACATTATATCATTATAGTCGCATGTGTTTCGCTATTTGGTCATAATTTTCTTTTCAGAATGGAAAGTAATGATGTTCTAACACCAATTTGTGGTATGATGTTAGCTTTATGATACAGATGGATCATCAACTATGCCACCCTCTGTTCTTCGAGTCCTAAATTTCAAAGCATGCAGAGGTACACATCTCGAAGTCCTCCTTTTGCAATGAACATTAGATATATACTTCAGATGCAGAGGATTTGCGTTGAATTTTTAAAATCGGATTGTGTGCTGTTTGCTTGACTAATAAGTTTTATGGTTCAGGTGCAATCATGTTTGGAGACGCCTTGTTACCTTCAGAGTGCTCTCTCATCGTCGAGGAACTTAAGCAGACCTCTCTTTGTTTCCAAGTAAGATCACGATTCTTAAAGGAGGATTTCAGAACCAAATGTTGGCCGTGCGTAGAAAATGAATGGAAGACAAAAACACCTTTATGAAAATTGAACATTTATTTTTCATAACTACTATGGTCTTAATCAAGAGACTTACTTTCTGTTTTGCAGTGTGCTCATGGACGACCCACCACTGCTCCACTGGTTAACTTAGGGGCCTTGCACAAGCAAATTACCAGCCTCAGATCGTGGAGCAAAAATTCGGATGAAGTGTGGCATGGGCTACACCGGCATAGACCAAGTCTTGAACGCGCAACAAAGCATTTAAGTGCAGGTGCGTGAGTGAGAAGCTAACAGCAGTTTTTCAACTCAGGCATAATTGAGCAAATTTTTTATCCTTTTTTCCCCCCTCAAGTAAATAGCTCTTTTCCCCCCTTCAGTAAATAGCTCGGGCACTCTGATCAGTAATCAGTTGTAAATAATGTACTTCTGTGTCATCTTAACTGACTCTCGTCTGTATCACTCTGTAAATGTAAAATTCTAACAACAGATTTGAACAAAATATCTGTATCTATGTAAAATTCTAGCAAAGTTGAACAAAAATATTTGTATCTATGTAAAATTCGAATAAAGTTAAACAAAATATCAGTATCTTTATGCATGCATCATACAGAATGCCCAACTTCAACAATAATTTTTACACCCCTTGTTAAACCTCTCCACCTGAGAATTTCATAAACACAAATATTCGAAACTAAATAAAAGACACATGAATTAACATCAATAAATATTTGAAACACACCCAAAAAAATCTAACTCAAACTCAGTTCTTTTAAACACAAAAAGGAACCAAAAGAAATCAAACCAATCACAAATATTGATCAGCAGAAGCTAGTGCTTGCAGTTGCGCACCATCATTTTTATGTCTCTTAAAACTAGGTCACTCTTATAAAGTTCTAAATGATCCGACTCAGATCATTTACCAACAATCATTTAGTATTTCACTCAGACAGTGAAGTTCAGTTTAATTTGACTTCCTATACACAGAGTTCAGAAGCGCTCACTATATTATATGCTAAATGCTATGTCACCTTATATTTCTGTATATCGTAATTGTCTCGCTGCAACTTTTTGTAGTCCATCATCTCGAGTCCTAATTAGCAGGCTGGATTCCGGATCTTATAGCTCATGAGAGCAAATCTTATCCAATAATGTCATAACCAGATTCCTGCGGAAAGGTGCTAAAGCTCCCAGGAATTTCTTCCACCTTTCCCATAAGATGGTCTAATCCTGCATTCACCAAAATCAAAATTGTCAAAACAGCTATAAAATTTGATTGTTACAGATAAAGTATGTTTGACCCCAAAAACCTGACGATTCCAAGTTACAAGAAGTAAATGGTGATTATGGACAAGGAGTATACGGATATACATACTTGGGTTTGACATTACGCTCTCGTAGTAAGACAGGCGGCCCAAGCTGCCAGAAGATTTTGAACCACCGTCTGAAGGAAACATCTCCGGCTGATTAGAATACGGGTCTAACAGATGAAGATCGGAGTTCATTTCAGAACTATTGAAGCACATTTCCTCTAGCCTCAGTGCCGAATTTTCATGGGATTGGATGCTCTCTGGCTTGGCCTTCTTTTCCATCTGGGACTCGTCTTCAGTTTCTGCCTCAGATTCAGCAGTGTTTATTGTATTCACGAGTTGCTTCCGTTTTGACCTTGCCCGCCTGTTTTGGAACCAGTTATAAACATTTGTCTCTGAAATTTGACCATGCTGCAATAATTCGTTGGTTATCTCTTTGATCTTCTGCTTACTTGGAGTTCCAGTGCCTTGGTCAAAGATATGCTCAAGAATTTGCAGCTGCACGGTTGTAGGGGTCCATCGCTGCCTCGATGATATCTTGTGGCCAGTAGAAGACATGAGTGGATCACAGTAAAGGTTTCCCAGCTTCATTCCTAAATTAAGTGAAGTGATATTACCTTCATTATTAGCAAAAGATTGGAGAATCACCAAATAATTCAACATTGAGCAGACCCTACTTATCCACCCTTCGCAGGATGAGGTTAATTAAAAAGAAAGAAAGAGTGGTTCTTGCATGCAGTTTCAAATACTAGAGTTCATTACTCTAAGACTCTGAAGTTTGCGTGCCACAAAATTCTTGAGTTCGCAGGATGTGGAAGATGCAATGGAAATTAAAGCTCAAAAACACAACAAAATGAATGTCCGTGTCACTCACTTAAAAGTTAGTAACACAAAACACATTTGCAGCTAAAAGTACATTAACTAATCAAAGATAAACTACCCTCCTCTTCAGGCTTTCATCACTTCTATTCGAAATGTGGGAAGTGTTAGCACCCTGACGCAGAACACATTTTATCGGACAAAAATACAAGCCATATCTATATAAAGTTTTTAAAGTAGATCTTATGCTTCAATGCGGTAAAGGAGAAGGCAAATCGTTAGATCAGCCCATATAAGGACCAATACTTCAATGCAGCATGCTAGATTCAGATATTTTGGGTAGGTTGCAGTTGGACTGTTTTTCTCGAACAAAGGTATCACATAATTCTATGTCAATTCAACCCAAGTTTAACCAAACAGAAAGAGCTAAGCTTAAATGTTTTAAACCTCATCGGCAGTTAGAGCATGGGCTCACCATGGATAACCATTTTGATGCGCCTCATGGCCACGAGGCGTTTCCTTAGGCGGATACAATATCCACATGGCCATAGGTTAGTCCACACATCAAGGTACCAATTTAACAAGTAACTAATGAATCATTCACAAATCCATGGTATGCATGTTGAAATAGCATGAATTTACAATTTCAAATTGTTAACTCATTTTCAATTTCCTAATAAACCCCACAACCTAATTATAAGTATCAAAATCACAAAATGAGCACTAATTCAAATTAAAATCCCAAGATTCAAGCTTTCCCTTCTCAAGAACTATAACAAACCCATAACAGAATGCCCAATTAGAACACAAATTTCAAAAAATAAAACACCCGAACTATTGAGAAATCACCATTATGCCAATAATAAACAGTATTGATGAACAAAAGAGAAGTTGAGTGTGTGTGTTTACCAGTAAGATCATGTTGAGAAGAAACAGATTTGTGCATCTGAACAAGCTGCTCAGTAATAGAAGCATAAGCAGAGATTTGTCTTTTGAGAACTTCCATTTGTTCATCTGTCATTACTTTGACATATAACACCCCATTTTGTTGTTGTTCTTGTTCTTGCTGGTGCTGGTGCTGCTGCTGCTGCTGCTGGTTCAATTGATTCTCAAACTCCATTACTTTCTCACTCACTTCTTCTCCTTCTTCTTTTTGGTTTCCTTCTTCTTCTTCTACACTTTTGCTGAAGTATTTCACCAAACCCATCATTCCTATATAGTCATAGATATCTCTCTCACACATCAAACAAAAACAGTAGAAAGAAACAGAGTATGAAAGCAAATGTGATTGAAAAGGAAAGAAAATAATATTATAAAATAAAAATAAAATAATATAAAACATGCACGAGAGCGTACGTTAGTAGAAGCGATGGTCATATGTGCGTATTTTAGAATGTGATGGTCAGATGTGCGTATTTTAGAATGTTATGTTTACGGGATAAAAACAACCGGCAAACGCGGTTTCCCCCTTTATTTTCGTTTGAAAACTTTTGTGCTAGCACTTTTTTTTCTTTCTCCCCGGGCTAATGGATGGACAAGTGAACTTTTAGTCTTTTAGTATGAATACTTTGAACTCTGGTTATAGTGTCATTGGGTTCAAAATGCATATGATGATGTGTGTAAATAACTGGTTATGAGCAAATATCACTCAAATCCAGTAGTAAAATTATCGGGTGATGATACCAGATTACCAGACCTGAATTCGGTATTTACACTTTGAGTCCTAAACTCCAAAACATTGGAATGGAGATTTTTCTTTCCTTGCTAACTAACTGGGTTAAAAAACAAACCTAACCCGTTATATGTCATGCAGGTACAATATTCACAACACTGGCAAGTGATCACTAGATATGATTACGGGATTTAATATTTCAATTAAAATCTCATTTACTAGGTGTTTTGTTGGAATATACTCCCTCCGTCTCTTGAAAAAGTGTTACTTTCACTTTTTCATTTTGACCTATTTTTAGGCTAAAATGAAAAAGTAAAAATACCACTTTTCCAATAACGGAATTAGTATTACATTTAATCGCTCATGGACCACCGTACATGCATTTTTACGTGTCATTTGTTCATGAGTTCTTGCCATCCTCTACTCTGCTCGGTCCCTTTCAAGCCGGATGACAAGTTGTTTGCCAAAGTTCCCTTTACGTTAATGTCTATTTCGAAGCGAGCAAACATGCTAAGATATACAAACAGCATTTAAACAAGACAATAGTCTCAAGTCTCAACCATACGGGAATAAAACAATCATGACTACCGTCAACAACCATGCCGATGACCTTTTGCCATTTTTCGGTGACTGCTAACTTGGGAAGTAATTATACTTAAACTGAAAATGAACAAGGTTTAGTATATACTTTAGTTTAGCTTATCTAAGTGATTCAGAACTTGAAACTCTATCCAACCCCAGAAGCTGATCTCAAACAGTTAGATTTTGTTGGAAGGAATGTCTCCTGACTCAAACATGTAACGGATTTATTTAATGTATTTAGAAAGTTGCTGGTGCCGACCAACCTACGCATGAAGATAAGAGTGTACTGACCCCACTTTCGACAATTATGAAGAAAAATATAATTAGAGATGTCTTAATCAAATCTATGATACAAATCCATGTGATAATCCCATATTTTTCCTATTCCATACCCATGTGTGATTAATTTTTTTGAATCAATAAGTCTTTTCTTAAGGAGATTGATTTCAAATTAAGATGTAGGAATTACCCATAGGTACTAGTTTAGTGATACTAATTAGTGGCAGGTCCACCCACTAAAGCCCAGTAAGCATAGGTCCATAATTAAAAGAAAACATGAAACTGGACCTAATTTTTTAAGCCTAGGTCATGTACACGTGCGGGACACATGTGACGTATTATCATAATTTCCAAAACACCCCGCACTATATAAAAACGGATAGAGACGTTCGTTTCTTTTTCATTCTCTCAATTTATGTTTTCAGAGAAGAGCTCTGCAAGTGAAGATTATTTGAGGTCCTTGTTCGATTCGTGAGTTCGATTCATGAGTTCGAGCTCTGCAAGTGTAATCGGTAGGTGGATTTTTTTTTCTTACGATATTCATGCTTGATTTTTTAATTTTTTTACTTCGATTTTGATAAAAATCCTTCAGATCTAGATAGAAAGTCATGTTTTATGTTCATTTCATTAGTAGATCTGATGTTTTAATTCCATTTTGTTGGTCTTTGGTTTGTTTTTAGTTTGCTTTTGTGTATTAATCATCAATACGTATATGATGTACTGGTGGTTTTTGATGAAAATAGTCCAGATCTAGTTATAAAATCATGTTTTACGTTCGTTTCGTTTGTAGATCTGGTATTTTAGTTTCATTTTGGTGGCTTTTGGTTTGGTTTCAGTTTGGTTTTGTGTATTAACCATCAGTACGTATATGACGTACTGTTAATCTGTGTTTACTATGCATCTATAGGTTTGGTTTCAGTTTTTCACAGTGTTTTTTTGGTATGAATTGACAGTACATATATGGCGTACTCTTCTGATTTTGTTTTATTCGAAGTTTTTCCAGTTTTTTTTGTTCGATCCATGAGTATGTATGTATAATACTGAAGTGTTGTCACCTTTTTTAGTCTTATCCGTCAGTACATATACGAAATACTGTAATATTTGTTTCGATCCTCTTATTTTTCATAGGTCTATTACCTATTCTTGTCATGCAGTTGATTTGTTGTTCATGAATCTTCAGTACATATGTCGCATACTGATAGGAAATGCTATTTGGATGTGCTTTGTCTCATTTTTTAGTCTTATCCGTCAGTACATATACAAAATACTATAATATCTGTTTCGATCCTCTTATTTTTCATAGTTCTGTCACCTATTCTTGTCATGCAATTGAGTTTGGCCACTTCTTTGACATGAAGTTCAGTTTTTAGTTCATGACTCCGCAGTACGTATATGTCAAACTGATATAAACTTCTTCTAATTCTGTTTTATTCACAATTTTGCTACTTCTTTTGGTTTGATCCATGAATACGTATGTGAGATACTAAAATATGTGCTTTGATTCGGTTACAAATCTGAGTTATACTGTTTTGAATGAGGACGATATACGTCAGCGTCAGGAAGAAGTGATTACAAGGATATCAACTGTCCTTTCAATTCCAAGAGTATCAGCTAGTATCCTGCTCCGTCACTATAATTGGTAAATCTTCTAGAATGTGATAATTACTTCAATTGTTGTTTAAATATTCTGGGTCGTTGCTGCATTCTTGTATTATACCGTGTTTTTGTTTCATTTTATTGCTTTTCCCTTTTCTCTCTGTTACATTGACTTCTGAAAAAATGTTCATGCTGTCCAACTGTGCAGGGATGTCAGTAAGGTGCATGATGCATGGTTCGCGGATGAGTAAAGGGTTCGCAAGGAAACAGGTTTGCTGGAGAGTTCAGTTGTTTCGAATCAGAACATGAAGGAAGTGAGTATATAGTTAACTAATACACGGCGGTTGTATTTCTTTGACGTTATGGTATGCTTCTTTTACTGATTAAGATTTTCTGCTTCCCAGTTCAATTGTGGGATCTGTTTTGAGGCCTATCCTCGTGATAGGATGTATGCTGCTGCTTGTGGTCATTACTTTTGTAGCGCGTGTTGGACAAGTTAGTAAGAGTATCAAGTTATGACGGAATAGAGCATTTTGATTATTTCATGTGTTTTCTTCTCGTTTTTTAGTTTAGGTATTTTATACCATTTTACTTGTTGTTGTTTTTGAAACTTCACCGTCATACACATATTATTTGGTACTTAATCTTTTCTTTGTTTAGTTATAGAAGATTTTTTGCTTTTACCAGTGACTTTTATCATACACAACATATCTGGAACATCTTCACTTGAATTTAGGGTAGCTATAGTTCCCTGATTTTTGTTTGAGTTAAGATATTTACTTTCCACTGAGACCATAGTTTTACTTCGGCAGGTTATGTTAGCACAACAATAAATGATAGACTTCGGATGAGAAAATTGTATTTTTGTACCTAATGTTTTTGATTTAATCCTCTCGTAGGATTTTATCTTTCTTTTGGTTGTATACAAATTTTGTACTTAAGAAAAGAAAAGAAGAAATGACTAGATTTAGTACTGCTGTTTTAGATTGATGCTGAACATCTGACATGCAATTGAGTTTTTAGTTTATGAATCTGCAGTACGTATATGACGTACTGATAGAAACTTCTTTTGATTCTGTTTTGTTCATAGTTTTCCCACTTTTTTTTGTTTGACCCATGAGTACGTGTGCGAAATACTGAAATAGATGGTAGCTTTGTTGATGTGTTTTAATATGGTTATATTCTGATCACATTTACAGGTTCCATATGTCCAACGGATACACACTCTATATGTAAGCAGTGCGGCAGATATATACTCAGATTTGTAAGTAGTGCAGCAGATATGTACTCAGATTTGTAAAAAGTGCAGCAGATATGTACTCAAATTTTAAGCATGGTGGTAGATATGTACTCAAATTTGTAACACAAATTTAGCAGATATGTACTCAAATTTGTGGTATTTTATATGTTTTAATTAAATTTGGACCTCCCGATAAATAAAATCTCGATTTGGTAGAAGTATGTTATTTCACACATATTTAACCAGTAGGGTATATTAGTCATTTCCATGTTTTCAAAAAACTTTGGACCCTAGGATAAGAATAAAATCCGGTTGGACCCTCCTATAAATAACCTTATGGGCTTAGGACCAAACAAGAAATTTTCCAATTAAGATAGCATGAACAGTCTATTATGTAAATCACAAAAGTTGTCAGGATCTAATTGGGTCGCACTACCATTTAGCTTTGTTTTGTTTTTCTTTTGGATTAAGGTTCATTGATCTACGCCCGACAAGTCATGTGCATCGCCGCTGTTATGACGGAGGCGACAGAATTTATGGCAGCACTAGGCACTAATTAAATCCTGTTAATGCCTTCTTAGTTCTTTTCCATTTCTTTTTAATATTGTCCGTTCGCTTTGTTTGTGATTTTTTCTAAGCTTTCTTTGTTTGCGGTGGATGAAGACACATCAACCTGTAAGATTCCTGCTGTTCCACGAGCATCCGCATGACAGTAAAAATGAACTCGCGGTTAATAACCATAGGATCTACATCATCTGTTATACGATTATAGCGAAATATAGAATCACAAAGTTCAGATTTTATTTCTAAATTATCCATACACTTTCTATCTATTTTCAACTAAATCCTCACAAATTTGAGAGAGGATTGAAACAGAGGATGAAGACCATTGAGATTCCACCATTAACAGAACAGATCAACAAAGAGCAATTCATGGATTTCAAGTTTCAATAACCCTTCTAAATTGAATCAATAAAACATTCATAATTGTAATCGTAAGCCATCGAGCAAATGAACAAAAAATTTATAATCCTAAAATTATGGCTAATACTCAAACAAAGCTAAAATTAAAAATCTTCCTCCTGCTTGGTAAGAATTCTATTTATTACTCAATACTGGATGCTTTCTCTTTGAGAAACCTTGTAATAATATTGACAAAACGGTTGGTTCTTACACACTCAATGATATGCCTTAAATAGGTAATCATTAGCACACAAACCTCTCACACACACACAATACATAACACAAGTCAAGTCAACTGTTGTTGACTTGACATACACATATATTGTCTAATACACCCCTTCAAACTGATATGAGACACTAAAACAGTTTGAAAAATAACAGACAACAAAAAACAAAATACTAAGTAACTTCATCTTGATGAACTGTTGAATAAATATCCTTCAATGTTGTATCCATGAGAGACTGCAACAACTTTGAGAAAGTAGGGAAGCATAATCTTTTGGTGAATATATCATCAATTTGCTCTTCACTTGAAATGTGCTGAAGCTGCAGAAACCCTTACTCCACCAATTCTCTAATAGTGTGATACTGAAATTTCTATGTGCTTTGTCCTAGCATGAAAACCAGGGTTAGATGCTAAAGACAGAGCACTTTTATTATCACAACAAAGTAATGTTGGTATAGAAACAGTAATATGTAATTCAGATAATAAGTCAGCTAGCCATTTCAATTCTGCAGAAGCAACATACATACACTTATACTCAGCTTCAGCTGAAATTTTTGAAACTGTAGGTTGCTTTTTAGAAGACCAAGAAACCAAATTGTTACCCAAGAAAACTGCATATCCTGATGTGGATCTCCTTGTATCAGGACAGCCTGCCCAATCTGAATTTTTATATGCCTTCAAAGAGTGTAGAACTATCTTTCTTCAAAGTAATACCTAAACCAATTATCCCCTTTAAATACCGGAGAATTCTTTTAACTAGCTGTAAATGAACATCTGTTGGTGAATGCATAAATTGGAACGCATAATTGACTCCAAAACAAATGTCTGGTCTGGTTATTGTTAAGTATTGTTGTTAGAGCATAGCTCGGTCAACCTCGCATGCGTTGCTATCTCAAGCATGTTTGTCAATGTTAGTGATCAAAACTATAAGTCTTGATTTCTAGCCTACATAGCTAAGTCTCGGACTAGGATAGAAAAGTGTAGTTGAGCTCAAGGACTTCATGGCGATTCAACATACAACGACGAAGATCTATACAAGAAACCGTGGAACTTCATCAACAAAAAGGTATGTGGAGATTTGAACTTATCTATCACTCAAAAGTCTATCTCTTCTATCTCCTACTTCTTATGAGACAAAAGTCGTATGCTATATAGACTAGATCATACACATTAGACATTTCGAGCTGAGCATTCATTGCCTATCTTTTATCTCGAAATCGTGTGTTGGTAAAGCGTTTCTCTTTCATCAAGTTTATCTTCACCTAGTGACGAAAGTCATGAAAAGTTTCAATCACTTTGAGAATTTCTCTGACGTGAATCGGTCTGTGAATAACGGCTACATAGCGTCCTCTGAGAATGTCTCAACGATTTAAATGAGAGTTTAGATTACATAACCATGTATTCCTTGTACCGAAGTTTTCGAACTTTGTTGATCAAGAGAAATCGGGAAGATTGTGGAATTGGCTTGCCAAGTCCGCGAACCTGAGTCGGCGAACCATCGGAAGTTCTCGACCGAGAATTTCTGCTGGGATTTTCCAAAACTCGTTTGTGTGCTAAGTCCGGGAACTGGCGGAAGTTCTCATCCCGAGAATTTATGCCGAGTTTGGAAAACTCAACCGATTAACTTAAGTCCGCGAAATTGTTTGTGAACTTAAGAGGTTATGATCTAAAGACGTGCTCTGAACATGAAACATTAAATTACTAAGGAATACTTTATGAAAACCGTGGCTATAATGTTCATGAGCCGATTCAATCGAATCGAATCATTTTTGTTTCAATTGTGTCTTGTGTAGTTACATAAGATCTCGTAGCAATTGAACAACTCTTTAACTAGTTTATTTGATTCAATTGAACTAGTTATGGTGAAGAAGAACAAGGTTAATATGAAATTCTCATATGGTTAACCTTTTCGGTTACTATGTTGAACCAACATACACGTACATGTTTGGGCATGGTTTTCACGAACCCAGTAAACGTCTACCCAAGTGTGTGTGACAAGCTAAGTTTTCGATCTAACGGTTGAGAAATATTAGCTTGAATCTAAATCAGGTATTAGTCTAACGGTGAATAAGGATTTCTTTGTACCTAAGGCAAAACCCTGATTTGAAGGATATATAAAGGAGACATCTAGCATTGTGCAAAACTAATACCCATACGTATGTGTGCTACTAGTGCGCCCGCTAGAGTCGATCTCCATTAACCTTTGATTTTCTTCTCTAAAATCAGGTTAACGACTTAAAGACTTCATTGGGATTGTGAAGCCAGACCGATACTACTTTATCATAGTTGTTTGATCTGATCTTGCATCTTCTATCGTACGAGTACAATCGATTGATTGGTTTGAGATCGTGAGAGTTCTCCGATAGGCAAGATAAAGAAGTCACAAACATATTCGTCTCAGTGTTTGTGATTCCTCGACATGCGTTAGAGCACTGCTCGGTCAAACTCGCATGCGTTGCTATCTCAAGAATGTTTGTCAATGTTAGTGACCAAAACTATAAGTCTTGATTTCTAGTCTCTTATAGCTAAGTCTCGGACTAGGATAGTAAGTGTAGTTGAGCTCAAGGACTTCATGGCGATTCATCATACAAGAAGAATATCTACTCAAGGAACCGGTGAAACTTCTCGACAAAAAGGTATGTGGAGACTTGAACTTATCTGTCACTCAAAAGTCTATCTATTCTATCTCCTACTCTTTGAGACAAAAGTCGTATGCTATACATATAGACTAGATCATACACATTTGGTACTTCGAGCCGAGTATACCTCGCCTATCTATATCTCGAAATATGTGTTGGTAAGCTTTTCGCTTCGACCAAGTTTATCTTTACCTAGTGAAGAAAGTCATGAATGTTTCAATCACTTTGAAAATTGATTTGATGAGAAATAGTGTAGCAACTATATAACGTCCTCTAAGAATGTTTCAATGGTTGGAATGAGAGTTTAGATTACATAACCAATGGATTCCTTGAACCGAAGTTTTCGAACTTTGTTGATCAAGAGAACCAGAAGTATGGCAAGTGCCAAGTCCGCGAACTGCCGAAGTTCTCAAACCCGAGAATTTCTTCTGGAGTTGACAAACTACTTGTGTGAGCCAAGTCCGCGAACCCAGTCCGCGAACCGACGTAGTTCTCGAACCCGAAAATTTTTGCTGGAGTTTGTAAACTCTATCCGGTGTCGTAAGTCCGCGAACCTAGTCTGCGAACTTGAGAAGGTTATATATCTAAAGATGATTTCTAAACTTAATCTTAACAGAGTAAGGAATGCATTTACAAACCGTGGCTATTAAAGTTCATGGACCGATTCGAGTGAATCAAATAATCTTCGCTTCAATTGTGTCTTGTGTAGTTACATAAGATTTCCTTGCAATTGAACAACTCTCTTAACTAGTACATTTGAGTCAATTGAACTAGTTATGGTGAAGAAGAACATGGTTGGTATGAAACGCTATATGGTTAACCTCTTTGGGTAGACTATTGTTGAACCAACAATGTACATGTTTGGGTGCGGTTAACAAACCTAGAAGCGTACAGTCATTTGTATGTGACAAGCTAAGTTTTCGATCTAACGGTTGAGAAATATTATCTTGAATCTAAATCAGGTTTTCATCTAACGGTGAATATTAATTGCTTTGTAACTTAGGAAAAATCCTGATTTGAAAGGATATATAAAGGAGACATCTAGTATTGTGCAAAACTAATCCCCACACCTTACGTGTGATACTAGTTTGCGTGCTAGAGTCGTTTATCCTTTAACCTTTGGTTTTCTTCTTCTAAAACCAGGTTAACAACTTAAAGACTTCATTTGGATTGTGAAGCCAGACCGATACTATTTTTATCGTAGTTGTGTGATCTGATCTTGCATCTTCTATCGTAACAGTACAATCATATTGATTGGCTTGAGATCGCGAGAGTTCTCCGATAGGCAAGATATAAAAAGTAATCACAAACACCTTCGTATTATCGTTTGTGATTCCACGACATCTTGTTTCGCTACCATACGATTAAGATTGTTGTGAGATAATTGATTAATCTTGGCTGTTCTTCGGGAATATAAGACCGGATTATCAATTGGTTCCTGTTCACCTTGATTATTATCAAAAGACGGAACAAAAACTTTTAGGGTTTTTTTGTGGGAGACAAATTGATCCTTTGATAGACTTGTCTGTGTGAGACAGATTTGTTTATTGTTAAAGCCTGCGATTTTGGGTCGTAGCAACTCTTAGTTGTGGGTGAGATCAACTAAGGGAATCAAGTGCGCAGTATCCTGCCGGGATCAGAGGCGTAGGGAGTACAACTGTACCTTGGATCAGTGGGAGACTGATTGGGGTTCAACTATCGTCCAGTCCGAAGTTAGGTTGGAGTAGGCTAGTGTCTGTAGCGGCTTAATACAGTGTGTATTCAATCTGGACTAGGTCCCTGGGTTTTTATGCATTTGCGGTTTCCTCGTTAACAAAATTCTGGTGTCTGTGTTATTTCTATTTCCGCATTATATTTGTTTATATAATTGAAATAATACAGGTTGTGCGTTTGAATCAATCAATTGGAAATTCGACCTTTGGTTGTTGATTGATATTGATTGATCCTTGGACATTGGTCTTTGGTACCGTCCAAGTTATTCCTTGTGTTTGATTAAAGACTCGCTGATTTCTATTAGCTTGAGTAAATCAAAACAAGAGAGAGATATTAACTCCTTGAGATACTTTTACCTAGATTGAGTCTTATTGTCTAATTGATTCTCTAGAAAGTGTTCAAGAGTTAGTCCATACAGATTTCTAAGCGAAATATTGGGTGGTGTTGTTAGACCCCCGTTTTTTCAATTGGTATCAGAGCAGGCAAACACGTAAGACCTTACAAGTCTTTGTTTGTAGCGATCTGACTCTATGGACAGTTGTGTTATCTCAACAAATGCACCACCAGATCTAGGGATTTCAGAATTCTCTTCCATGATTGATTTTTTAAAATCTGTAGAAGAAATTCTATCTAAACCTTCACCAGGTACAAAATCCCTTGAAAACTTTTCTGAAATTGAAAAGGAACTTAAAAGATTAACTTTTGATGTTGATTTATGTCTCCAGAAAGAACAAGAATCTCTTGATAAGCTAAATCAAGTTATGACCAATAATATTCATGTTGAGGTTGACATTGTGTTATTAATCAGTAAAAGCAGTACTCCTCCTCTGTGTTATACAACAAGTTGTAAACTAAGCGGATTACAAGAAGAGTTTGAGTCCATGTCTTATGACTATACCACCTCTAAGTATGAATCAATTCCTTGGTCAATTTCAGATACTTCTCATCATGAGAACAGTAATGAATCTTCTTTTGTAGAAATTAGGAGGTCTCTTATTGTCAAAAGAGTTTTCCCTTTCAATACTAAAAACTGTCTGCAGAAACTGGTTCTTGAAAACTGTAAAAGAAGAAAACAGAAACACAAATTTTTTTGTGCTCTCTGGAAGTTCTTTGAAGAGTTCAGAAAAACAGTTCATTTGGTTTTGCTCAACACTATGAGATGTAAGAGCAGTTGGAAAGAAACTCTCTCGTGGTGTCATGGTGTGCAAGTTTTTTGTATGAGCTAAACGCTCCTATCGTGCACCAAACAAGGCCCTTTCTGACACACGTGTGGTTCACATGCGTGCAATCTAGAACCATTTCACGAATGAGTATCGTTCTGAAACGTGTCAGAGTAGTTCCTTGACACACAAAAAGGGAAAGAAAATATCCTCGTTCACTTCACATTCTTCTCTAATACCTTCAGTTCAAAAACGCAAGAGAAACTCAAACTGTTCTCGTACTCTTGCTCCATCAAATTCACGTTCTCTAATTAATTCGAAGTTTTTTGGTACCATTGAACTCAGGTGGAGCTCGTGTACATTGGGTCAAGTACTGTTTTTATGATTATCATTCATGTGAAGGACTTCCATTAAGAAAAGTTCACAAACCAAGTAAGTTCCTCAATCCTCTCTTTCATATACACTATCAAATATGTTTTCTAGGAAGAGAAATACTGGTGGAGAAAGTTCGGGTACCCACAATCGTGATGAATCCTTTTATGATTCAAGTTTACGGATTAGGTTCATGAATACAAAGGCTCGTGATTACTATGTGGAGTATAGTACTAAGAAACCCATTATTGAAAAAATTTACAACCCTATTGAACTTAGAGTGGAAGGTCTTCCTAGGTTCTTTGAGAATCATGATTGGGGAATTATTCATCGTCCCATGGGCACATCATACATGGAACTGACAGCCCAATTTTATGCTAACTTGCATGAGCCCGATTATGTAAACTGTACCTTCAAAACTCATGTTGAAGGAAAAATAATTCTTGTGGATCGACAAGTTATTGCTCATCTCCTGGATTTGACTCATATTGGTGACTTTCTTTTGCCTCCTCCTGAGCACGTGAGACCTTCTCCAAATGTGCTCTCAAATTTCCTTCTTGCAAGGGATGTTTCCTGGAGTGAGGGTAAGATTGATGTACATGATGCTGCACTGTTCCTCAGGGCTGCCGGAAAATTACTAGTAGCTAACCTGATGCCAAGCACACTTGACAGACAACTATGGACCAAATCTCTCACAAAATTGGTTTACTATGTTGTTGAAGGGAGAAACATTGACTTATGTGGCCTCATTATTCGTCAGATGATAAGTGTCAGACAGATTTCAAGGAAGAATCCTGGATTTCCTTGTCTTATTTCAAGGATCTGCAGTCAATTTGGAGTTGTTGTTGTTGGAACTAATCTTGGAGGACCAAAAGTCTTAACCATGAAAAGTATTGCAAAAATGTCTAGAGCTCATGCTCCTTCCAATTCTGAACTCCTCCATCTCCGACATGAAAATGAAGTTTTGAAAGAACAGCTGGATTATGCTCAGACAGCTTATCCTGAGCTAGCAGAGAAGTTTTATGAACTTGCTAGAGATATGAGTTAACTTCTGTCTTGTTATTATCTGTTTAAACTTCTGTTGTTGGATTTAAAAATTTATGTCCTTGTGATGTAATAACTTTTTATGGTACAATGGTCTTTGATAATTATGACCTTTTATTAAAAGTGCTACTTATGATAAGTTCATGAGAAGTATAGATACTTTTTGTCAAAAGTAAAGTAGTTCATGATCGGTATTCGTGTATTGGTTTAAGAATGAATATACTTTTGACATATACAAAAGTTAAGCCTATATTGTCAACCCTTGACGGAAGATAGGTTAAAATCTTTTGTATCCAAGAATTATTGCTATTGTATATGCTTGTGCAAAAGAATGAATCCTTGTGTATTCCACGGTATAGATCTTCATTGATCCATCTTTTTGTATTAACGTGAGGCTCCGTGATGTGTCTTATGTTGAGAACGATACAACTAAGTTGATTATTTTTGATTATCTTGGTTGATTGTTCCGTGAGGTACGTTATGTTGAGCATTTAGAACTAAATTAATCATCTCCTTGGTTATTTAGTTATTACTCCACAAGTTCTCTTGTGTTGAGTACATGAACGATTAAGCCAATCAATCTCTTGTATGATTAACTTAGTCGTTGCTCCGTAAGTTTACTTATGTTGAGCACAATGAATTAAATTGATCACTTTTATGGTTAATTTGGTTATGTATTCCGATTAGATTATTCATGGGTTTACTTATGAATAATTTGATTGAGTGTTGGATATAAAAGTCATTCTCATGGTTTTAGTGTCCAATAAAATCCTTCGTTTCTCTTGAAATTAAGGTCGCTCGTTGTTGTTCCCTTGGGAATGACATCAAATGGGGGAGAGTTCTTTTGAACTTGTGCTTAATGGTCATATCTTGAGGGGTGTGCGGCTGTGGAATTTTGGAGGGGTTATCTTATATCTTTAAACTCCTTGATGAATGTTGTTAGCTTCGGCTATATGATTGCATCTAAATAAGATGATGTGTGTTTCTTCTCTCAGTCATGAAATGTCTCTTACGGAAATTTCATTATGAAACCGTTCTTGTACCTTTGCCAATTTTATTGACAAAAATGGGGAGAATTAATATGTAGTTCACACTACAAATACATATGGTTTTGGGATCATTTTGTAAGGGGGAGTGGTTTTCATGTGAGATGGAGTATTGACTAAAGGGGAGTGATACATATCACCATAGTATTATTGTTGAAGTTGTGATACAATTGGACTTTGACACTATATAATAATATTATAACACTGTATAATAATGATCGAGACCGATGATTTCTCATTGTTATAGCTACGGATCTTCAACAACGGTGATGCTAAACTTACAACCTTTGGGATCATTGGAGTACTTGGAAGTGGCGAAGATTTCGAGTAATGTTGAAGATTAGACATGTGGAATAGGAGCTACTAAAGTTTCATTATCTTTTTTGTATTCCATATGTATTGATAGTTTTGTCACTAAAATTGACAAAGGGGGAGATTGTTAGAGCACTGCTCGGTCAAACTCGCATGCGTTGCTATCTCAAGCATATTTGTCAATGTTAGTGATCAAAACTATAAGTATTGATTTCTAGTCTCTTATAGCTAAGTCTCGGACTAGGATAATAAGTGTAGTTGAGATCAAGGACTTCATGGCGATTCATCATACAAGAAGAAGATCTACTCAAGGAACCGGTGGAACTTCTCGAAAAAAAGGTATGTGGAGACTTGAACTTATCTGTCACTCAAAAGTCTATCTATTATATCTCCTACTCTTTGAGACAAAAGTCGTATGCTATGCATATAGACTAGATCATACACATTTGGTATTTCAAGCCGAGTATACCTCGCCTATCTATATCTCGAAATATATGTTGGTAAGATTTTCGCTTCGACCAAGTTTATCTTTACCTAGTGACGAAAGTCATGAATTTTTCAATCACTTTGAAAATTGCTTTGACGAGAAATAGTGTAACAACTATATAACGTCCTCTAAGAATGTTTCATTGGTTGGAATGAAAGTTTAGATTACATAACCAATGGATTCCTTGAACCGAAGTTTTCGAACTTTGTTGATCAAGAGAATCGGAAGTATGGCAAGTGCCAAGTCCGCGAACTCAGTCCGCGAACTGCCGAAGTTCCCAAACCCGAGAATTTCTGCTGGAGTTGACAAACTACTTGCGTGAGCCAAGTCCGCGAACCCAGTCCACAAACCGGCGTAGTTCTCGAACCCGAGAATTTCTGCTGGAGTTTGTAAACTCTATCCGGTGTCTTAAGTCCGCGAACCTAGTCTGCGAACTTGAGAAGGTTATATATCTAAAGATGATTTCTAAACTTAATCTTAAAAGACTAAGGAATGCATTTGCAAACCGTGGCTATTAAAGTTCATGAACCGATTCGAGTGAATCAAATAATGTTTGCTTCAATTGTGTCTTGTGTAGTTACATAAGATTTCCTTGCAATTGAAATACTCTCTTAACTAGTTCATTTGAGTCAATTGAACTAGTTATGGTGAAGAAGAACATGGTTGGTATGAAACGCTATATGGTTAACCTCTTTGGGTAGACTATTGTTGAACCAACAATGTACATGTTTGGGTGCGGTTAACAAACTTAGAAGCGTACGGTCATTTGTGTATGACAAGCTAAGTTTTCGATCTAACGGTTGAGAAATACTAAATTGAATCTAAATCAGGTTTTCATCTAACGATGAATATTGATTGTTTTGTAACTAAGGCAAAACCCTGATTTGAAATGCTATATAAAGGAGACATCTAGTATTGTGCAAAACTAATCCCCACACCTTACGTGTGGTACTTGTTTGCGTGCTAGAGTCATTTATCCTTTAACCTTTGGTTTTCTTCTTCTAAAACCAGGTTAACGACTTAAAGACTTCATTGGGATTGTGAAGCTTGACCGATACTACTTTTATCGTAGTTGTGTGATCTGATCTTGCATATTCTATCATAACAGTACAATCATATTGATTGGCCTGAGATCGTGAGAGTTCTCCGATAGGCAAGATATAAAAGTAATCACAAACACCTTCGTCTATTCGTTTGTGATTCCACGACATCTTGTTTCGCTACCATACGATTAATATTGTTGTGAGGTGATTGATTAATCTAGGCTGTTCTTCGGGAATATAAGACCGGATTATCAATTGGTTCATGTTCACCTTGATTATTATCAAAAGACGGAAAAAAACTTTTAAGGTTTTTCTGTGGGAGACAGATTGATCCTTTGATAGACTTGTCTGTGTGAGACAGATTTGCTTATTGTTATAGACTTTTAAGGTTCAAGTCTTCGACTTTGGGTCGTATCAACTCTTGGTTGTGGGTGAGATCAGCTAAGGGAATCAAGTGCGCAGTATCCTGCTGGGATCAGAGGCGTAGGAGTACAACTGTACCTTGGATCAATGGGAGACTGACTGGGGTTCAACTATAGTCCAGTCCGAAGTTAGCTTGGAGTAGGCTAGTGTCTATAGCGGCTTAATACAATGTGTATTCAATCTGGACTAGGTCCCGGGGTTTTTCTGTATTTGCGGTTTCCTCGTTAACAAAATTCTGGTGTCTGTGTTATTTCTATTTCCGCATTATATTTGTTTATATAATTGAAATAATACAGGTTGTGCGTTTGAATCAATCAATTAGAAATCTGACCTTTGGTTGTTGATTGATATTGATTTACCCTTGGAAAATGGTCTTTGGTACCGTCCAAGTTATTCCTTGTGTTTGATTAAAGACTCGTTGATTTCTATTAGCTTGAGTAAATCAAAATAAGAGAGAGATATTAACTCCTTGAGATACTTTTACCTATATTGAGTCTGGATGTCTAGTTGATTCTTTAGAAAGTGTTTCGGAGTTAGTCCATACAGATTGCTAAGCGAAATATTGGGTGGTGTTGTTAGACCCCCGCTTTTTCAGTTATTGTCGAAGATCTTGAATTTGTTGATGAAGTTGATGATGTTACCACTAAAAAAGAGTTCTTCTACAGAGAATCGAAATCCAACTTTTGAGTTTCATCACTACGATTGACATCCACAAAAATCAGAGGAAAACCCAAAAAATAAACCAACAAACAATAGGAGTTGAAGTACAAAACCAGTTGATACTAGCAAACTAAAATCTAATAACAATAAGAGATTCAATTTTAAGAACTAAATGCAAACAATTTAAAAGAACCGAGAAGTTAGAGCTGAATTCAAAAATGCCAGATTTGAAACTAAAACTGAAGGGAAAATACAAACAAATAAGAGAAGATGCAGAGGTTGAAGGTGGTTTGTGGTTGTCTTTCTCAGATCTGCAACAAAATTTCAGACGGCTGAGTTTTTCGTTGAGAGTCTTTATGAAAGAGAAAGTGTGTGTTTTTTGTTTTTTGTAACTGGATCCATAAAAAAAAACCTGATTTGAGGCTATATATTATGACTAGAAAAAGATTCATTTATAATGTTATCATAATCTAGGCATTTTGATTATCAAATCACCCTTCAGAATTAGGGGATATATATGACAAAAAACAAAAAACAAACAAACAAGAAACATAAATCCCATTTTCCCGAAATTATAACTAGTCATCTTCCCACCCTCCAAAGGAACTTTTGTTGGGAAAACAAGGATAGCTGCAAATGTATCTATCTCAAGGTTTATAAAGCTTTGTGAAGAACCACATCCCTATGGGGATTAGGATTTAGAAACATCAATATTAATAACTTAGCCAAACTAGGAAAACTTGCTTGAAATTTATTTGTAATCCAGAATGTTCCATTGGATAGAGTCTTAAAGGACATGTATTTTCCTAAATATTGATATGCTTTATATAATATAATCACTAAGAAGGGGTCATGACCTCATGGGTATGGAAATGTAATAAAAAAGGTTTAAATAAAAGGGATAAGCCTAATCATATATAAATAATATAAGAGATCATCTTAGTTGTTAAATCATAAACGATTAAGATACCAACACTGTTACAGGATCCACTTCACAAATATTGATTATAGGAACCATTTTTTCCTACCAATAATCCAGTAACACGTTAATAGGTTAAGTGGCCTTATTTGTTTTGTACGAAACAAAAACGGACTACACAGAACTGCATATTGCAGAATTGTAAAGATCATCAGATGATCCAACCATTTATCAAGATTTTTAATCCAAGAGTAACAATATAAACTAACTAAACTAAAGTAACAGAGATTTACTGGATCGGTAAGGATTGAATCTGTAAGGAAGTCTTTGTGGCGGATGTTGGTGTCTTTTGTTACTGTACGTACCATAGTGTCTGCTGCCACTGCTACTTCCATTGCTACCGAGGTCTTAGTTGTTGCCGGAGATCTTGAATTTGTAGCTAAAGTTAATGATGGTACCACTAAAAAGTGAGTTGTTCTGCAGAGAGCCGAAATCCAACTTTTAAGTTTCATCACTATGATTGACATCCACAAAAATCAGAGGAAAAATTAAAAAATAAATCACCAGAAAATAGGAGATGAAGTACAAAACTAGTTGATACTAGTAAACTAAAAACTAATAACAATAGAAGATTCAATTCTAAAAACTAAAAACAAACTATTTAAAAGAACCGAGAAGTCAGAGTTGAATTTAAAAAGGTAAGATTTGAAACCAAAACTAAAGGGAAAAAACTTAAAAATCAAACAAATCTAAGAGAAGATGCAGAGGTTGAAGGTGGGTTGTAGCGTGTTGCTCAGATTTGCTCATTTGTTGAGAGTCTTTATAAGAGAAAAAGTGTGTGTTTTCTGTAACTGGATCCATTAAAAAAAACCTGATCTCTGGCTATATATTATGACTAGAAAAAAAAATCATCTATACTGCTATCCTAATCTAAGCATTTTCATTAATGAATCAATCAAATCACCGTTCAGAATCGGGGTCTACATATATGACAAAAAAAAACAACAAAAAAATAAACAGACAAACAAAAAAACTCAACACAAAACTTATTTTTCCAAAGCTATAACTAATTATCTTACCACCCTCTAAAGGTACTTCTGATGGGAAAATAAGAATGGCTGCAAAGGTATCTATCTCAAAGTTTGGAAAGGTTTGTGGAAACCTCCATCCCTTGGGGGATCAGGATTTAGAAACATCAATATTAATAACTTAGCCAAATTAGGAAAACTTGCTTGAAATTTATTAGCTAACAAAAATGCTCCATGGGCTAGAGTTTTAAAGTACATGTTAATCCTAAATACTCCCTCCATCCCACTATTAAATAACCTACTTATTAAATGAATTTGTCCCACTAATAATTGACCTAAATCATTAAGCAATGAGATATTTCTAAAACTACCGTTTTGACATGTTTATATTCGTTACATAGGTGTTTTAAAATACTTTTCAATGATATAAAGTTGATGAATATCCGTGGTATATTTTGAGGGACAATTTTTTTTTATAATTTTACTCCTTATTATCCATATGGTTATAATTGTAAAAAAATACTTAAAAGTATTCTTTTCCCTTCTTCGTCTTAAGAATTGTCCAAACTTAAAATCGGTCATCTAACAGTGGGACGGAGGGAATACCAATATGCTTAAGGTAGTATAATTCCTAAGAAGGGATCATGGTATGAAAATGTAATAAAAAAGGCTTAAATCGGGTGAGAAATTTTTGCACATGGGAAATAAGGAATGAGGAGTCTGTCTACATTTGGGAGGATAAATGGGCTACTAGTCTATCTTATCCCCTTCCCCAACCTTCTATCCTTTTCTATGATACCTTAGTACATTTGCTCATCCACCCATCTTATCCCTGCCATAACCTTCTATCATTTCTATGATACCTTAGTACATTTGCTCATCCACCTGGCTAGGCATATTGACCATTTTTTCCGGTAATAGAAATTGGCTTAATGGTAATTCAATTAGTCAAATTAGTCAGTATAGGTAAAATTCCAAAAGATGTTGCTCTGGTTGTGTTTTTTCTTTCACAATTTTATAACCTCCTTCTGATTTTTTTTCCAATCTCAGTTTTGTATTTTTGGTGGTGGTCACTTTTTATTTATTTTGAATCTTTGGTGGTCATTATCGCCATCGTTCTTGTTTAGCCCCGTGAAATTATCTACTTTCCTACGATGATACTCCAATTGAAATCAAAAATTCTACTTAGAGCAGACCTACAGGTTCCCCGATTCCTCATAAGTAGATTATTGTTATGCCCTCTACCTCGTGCTCCCAGAAAATAACAATCTTTAACGAATCAATCCTACTAAGAAAAGTATCAGCGGTATTTTTGAAAGATAAATATGAAAAGACCAATTCAATACAATTTGTAACAAATTTTACAATCTTTTGAAAGAAAAAGATGAAAAACGAGCCATGACTCGGGACATGACTTAATGGGAAAAATGTTTCCCTGTAATTTGGTAATATATGATAAGTCAATTGACCAAATAAGTCAAGACTCAAGAGTGACTTGAGAAAAATGAAATATAAAGTTAGTAATCTAGCTAATAAATTTGTGAATACGTCTGTATCATTCATACGTATGGAACCCCGATTTATTTTTGCGAATTTCCATCGTAAAACGAATTATACACGTATTTACGAATTATCGGATCATATGATCCTATAATACTTTTCCACGTCATCACCAAATTATCATTTTTATTGTATTTTTGACTTCTAAAATCTTACATACATTAATCTAGTTCCAAAACTACCAACTTACATGTTATTTGCTGATTGTAATGCAAATATCATATGTATAATTCATTTAAATCATTAAATCATAGTATCTAAGGAGAGATTATGTTAGATATTTTTAATATATGCCGAGTTCTGTGTGCCGAATTCATATCTCTAAAACGAATTATACACATACGTATGTCGTTCAAAATTATTTGCGAAGCACGAACTATTGACCAAGTAGTAGACCGAGTTTACGTTCCGCCAGAACGAACAATACTCGTATATTCGCCGTCCCGAACTTTTCCTGTACCCGAATTTCTAACTTAGTGATAATAAGAAAAACATAATAAAGGTATAGAAATAAAGGAAAAAAAAAAGATAAGGGATACAATTGTAAAGGAGGTTTCTTTTCTCCTATATAAACAGGAGGCTAAGAAAGAAATATGAGTGAGAACCAGAAATATGAAGAAGGCTTCTTTTGCTTTTAAAATGTTTTCAAGTGATAATCGTGAGTTTACTTTATTTTATTTTTGATCGGTTTTTCCTCCTTAGTTTATTACTTCCTTTAGTGTTTACTTTGGGTTACTTTTTTGTCTTGTTACATTTTTCTTAGTTTAGGTTTCGGTTCTTCTCGTCTTTTGCTTTCATTCTTACAACGATTCCTCAACAAATCTTTCTATATCAAGAACTGTTTATGAACTAAAATAGTTTCACTTGTATAGATAGTTAAATAAATTCTCACGTTGTTTACACTCTTGGTGTTCTTTGATGTTTTCATGTTATCAGTAGCATGAAGGTGTTTTTGGGTTACTGTTTTTCTTCTTCTTTCCTGTTACATTTCTCTTAGTTTGGGTTTTAGTTTTTCTCTCTTGTGTTTTTCATTGTTACAATGATTCCTTAACAATGAAAAAATAAAACTAGTTTCACTAGTAGAGAGACACAAAGGAATTTCTCTCTTTTAGATACCTTGTAACTGATATGTAATCACAAAAGTGGTTCTCAAAGCTCCAAAGTGCTCTGAACTTTGTAGAAGCTAGAAGGATACTTCCATGTGTTATGTGGTTTAGTTCTTGATTGAGTATAAGTTGACCCGACACAGTGGGTGTTAACCCTGTGCACCTAGCTCTCCTTGAGTGCATTGGGTGCAATAATTTCCTTGGTTTAATGTTGGATAGTCTTACCATAGCAGGAGGCACAGACTAGGTTGTGCTTAAGAGACTTGTTACTCATCAACCACTCGAGGCTATTGGGTTAGGTCATCTCAGTTGGTCATCGTACTGTTGTTCCCTTTTGTTGATCATATTGTGGTCTTCCAATTATGTTCCTGCCAGTGTTATGTTTTCAGTATTTCCTTTTAGGTGGTTTCATGACTTATTTGGTATTTAGTGTTCAATTCAATATTTCAAAAAAAAAAAATTTGTTTTACTTTTTAATGGAACTTGGAATATCAACCTGTCACACTCTGTTTGACCAGGCTATGGTACAAGCAATAAGAATAGTCAATATTAATACTCTTTCTAAACATTGGCCAAGACGGAGCCTACAAGTTAATGGTGAATTCAATACGTAGTTGTTATATAATTCTATGGATTTGAACCACCAAATGTTTCTTCTTGTGAAAAATATTAGGAACCTTCAAATAACACATGTAATTAAACTGTTCATATACAAGGCATGATAATAACATTCAGTAAATCATCTTAATTCACCGATACATCAAACGTCTTTCCATTTTGTTCCAATACAACAAAATACTTTGAGCACCTCTTTCCTTCTAGGAGTGTTTGGTTTGCTTATGGGTATAATATTTTTCCTCGTAGTATTGTTTTGCCTACTGTTAAGCAATTGATGGGAACACTAATACTGCAGGTTGGAATGAAAGCAGATGGGGCAGTGGAATGCAAAATTTGTTGCGATAGTATGGAAAATTTGGAAAGTGACGTGTAACAAGTTATTCAATGATATCAATACAGACCCAAAAAAATTTATGTAATTGAAAGATTGGAAGCTGAATATCAAGAAAGATAACCATCAAACATAGCTCACAGGGACTTTACCTGGAGTTGAGGACAGATGTTAGATTTTTTTTTTATCATTTGAGAAGATAAAGATCAACATTTCAATTAACTGAATCTATACTACTTATACAGAGATCATAATTGTAGTAGTAAGGTCCTCGTATGGTTGGTACAGGGAGGTAAAAGTGTTGCATGTTGTACAAGGCCTAAAGTCAGCATGATATGGAGGCTCATGATATGATATAATCAATCAAAATATATGCTTGGCAATACAATCATTTATGTAGAGGGGAGCTTTAGTGAAATAACTAAAGATGTTGATGGTACGGAAAAATGGGTGATTATGGAGAGCGTCAACCATAATAGAAGAAATCAAGGCACAAAAGGCTGTTTTTGTTAGGGATATTTGTTGTCAAAAGACTCCAAATCAGGAAACAATTGCTTTGGTTAACCTAACAAATCCAAATGGAACATGTAACTATGAAGGGTATCCACCAAATTACATCTTTAATAATATCATAATACCGATAGACTAAAGGCTTAAAGTATAAAGGAAGGGAGCAACCCGAGTATCGACCATCATACGTTTATGTCATTTTTATTGTTAAATATTATTTTTCATTAGAAAAAACCTCATGTAGCTGGTTATCCTTGAAAACACGGGGTACCATCATACACCACCAATGTTTTCGTAAACCTAATACAACTGCGAGTATACCCACTTAATGATCCATGAACAATATGTATATACATCTTTGTTGTATAATCAGTAGTTTAGATCAAAGTTCTTTGAACATGATTAAGTACAAGAACTATTGGACGATCTTAAAAACCAATATCTAAGGCAACCTATTATATACTGTAACAGTTCGTGAACCGAATTCCAACAGGATAAAGTCTTGTAATCTTTATTCAAGATAATTTCAATAACCATCATACAGACTTTGAGTTACATGGATGATTTTTCATGGTATGCACCCACTGATAATTTCATTCTTTAAGGTCCCTGATTCGAAATGTTTCTTGATGTAATTTCGTCCTTATCTCAAGTTAAATAATCTATAATTTATGAGAATGTTGCGATGTGACTCAACCATAATAAAATAAAATAGTAAGAATAAGAAACAAAGGGAAAGAAGATGATAGATTTTTTAATTTACCTTTGACTTTTAAGTCATCTATCCTTGACCAAGAATCGATTTTCCCAAATACACATCGTCTTTCACTATAATAAAATTTTGTTTTGAAAAGGCTAAGAACATAAATATTTGTTCAAAATCAAGACATATTACGTTACAAACTGAGTAATACAATTTATAAACCACATAAAAAAATCAATTCTAATCGGCTTAATCCTCTCCTGAACAAATTAATCATTCCAAACCAATTTGCTTTTTTTCCTTGTAGATAAATAATTTTAACTGATAAAATAACAATTTCTCATGATCTCGTCCGTTCAGTGAAGATTTTAAAACTAAAAAGAAAAAAAATAGCCTTGAAAAATTGCATCTATCCAAAGCTTCTGAATATGTAAAATGACATTTTATTGATCAAGTGCTTCTTTCAGTCGGTTTCAATGTTTTTGGTCCATAATATTATACAACTTTTCTCTATAACCTTATTCACCATTGTCCTAAACGGTTCTCCGGAAGCCAGATTCACTACCTCGAGAGGGATTAGACAGGGTTATCCTCTTTCCTTATATATTTTTTTTATTGTGTATGAAAATACTTTCCAGGCTCTCTTCTAAAGCGATCTCTGGGAAAAAAAAATCGCTGGTCAGAAAATTAACATGGAGGTCCCTAACGTTTTCTCACTTGTACTTTGCGGACGATTGATTCCTCTTTATTAGGGAGGACTGGAAGAAGAAAAAAAAACCTTATGGAGATTCTTACGAGATTAGAAAAAATTACGGGATAAATGGTCAATCCCAAAAAATATGGAATCTATTTTAGTCCCCGGATTCACCATTAACATGGTAAAATAATAATGAAAATCTGAAAATTCGGGTTAATGAGAAAAAATGGTTGATATCTAGGCATTGCGCTTTTCTTTGAAAAATCGCAAAGAGAACTTTGAGCCTCTCCTCCGGAGATACCATTCTACGCTGCAAGGTTCAAAGTTGAAACTCATTTCCTGAGGAATTGTCCTTATTTAATAAATTTTATAATTTTATTACACATGCCAAATGCAATGTCTTACTCTTCCGAAAGCCGCTCTTGATCAACTTGACCGTATCCAGAGAAATTTTTGGTGGAATAAAGATATATACAAAATAAAAAGGGTTTATATTAAAGCTTGATTAAGCATATGCAAGCATAAATCACATGGTATTCTGGGTATAAAAGATCCTCGTAAATGCAATATAGCTCTGCTAACTAAACTAGCGAGTCAACTCAATTTGGAACCTAATCACCCTTAGGTATAAGTACAGAAAGAGGAATTTTCTCATAATGTTAATCCTCTCCTATCGACGAGGAGTACTTTTAATTTATCATGGATTTAGATAAGTATACAAAAAAAGTATACCCCTCATTAAGGACAATTACATCTTGCAGGTTAGTGAGATGCTTGAATTCCAAATTTAACTAGCATTCCAAGCCAACTGAAATAGATGAACCAGTTTCGCATTTGGTTAATGAGATAATCTCTCCTTAATGAAATTGTGACACCTCCAAACTTGACGACCTTTCCCCCCGAGAAACCAATATTAAAATTCTTTCATTATTTCTGCAATTTTCATAATATGATACAATCAGATGGAAACAATATCTTCCTCAGTATCTTTACTTTGTTAATTGTTAATTTCGTGCGATCCAATCCCCCAATAAGCCTCCAGATTATTCCAAGGATTAGATTTTTCTTATTGAAATTAGTAAACAAGATTCCACCAACTTCGAGTCATCTTTCATCTCATGGGTTGGCAATAGCCTTGATAAGCTCTTGTGTAATTATCAAATTCTAGAAACAGAGCAATACTTATTCTCAGATGCACTTAATTTCTTTGAGTAATTTGGTTGTACTTTTCAGTAACATTGGGCTCTACCTCAGGATCGGTTAGTGATTGAGTCTCAAATTGGGTGAAGCTTCTCCAACGTAATCGTCCCTCTTTAATAAAATTGTAATCATCATGTGCTTTATTTGGAAACACATATGTTATGTGATATTTGAAAATATCATTCTTTCACTGAGCATCTTGATTAATCAAATTAAAAGTATCTCCATGAAATTCCCAGCAATCCATCACCGCCTTTTATCTCAGGCCCAAGGTTTAGGAGCATGCAATTGGACCTATGTGGTCCAAAAATAATACAAATTGAATCATATTTATTGATGCTTCCTTTAAGGAAGAAGATATATCAATGGGTTATTCCTTCTTATTGTGTTGGGTAGATGATAAATCGTTTATACCTATTGGGACGGGTTTGAGTTTGACTTCTTCGGCACTCCATGCAGAAGCACAACATATTACTGTTAATATCAAGCAACTGGTAAAGCATGAGTTTACTATCACATGTAACCATAAAAAGATAATGTAGGCAATTAGTAGATATTATCAAAAACAAAGATTAAAAGGATCCTCGGTAAGCGGATTACACAATCTCCAAGTATATGTCTGTTTTGAAGAGTCTTTCACAAGCGCAAGTACAAATTATCAACATGAGAATTAACACAACAACGGACACGAATATTTTGAAACCGTGAAGCACGAAATAACTCTTTTTTCATTTTGAATAATCGAATCGTATGTTCGAAAGTGAAGCAGAGTTTGTCCTCTTATTAAACTTTTATAAAAATTCATTTAAAATCGTATATACATCATGTATTAGAAACAAAAGAACAAGCTTAGCTCAGTGGTTTATCACTTGTTCTATGAGCTATGGGTAGCGGTTCCGACTCATACGAGTCTAATAAACTTGGTGAAGACTATGTAAAGACAACTACAACTCGAAGCGCACAACACATGGAAACACATATGGAACAACAAGTCAACTATCCTTTATAATGTTTTCAAGGGACGGGATGTACTAGCAAACTGTTTTGACAAAATTTTCTGACAAAACTACTAACCATGGGATCTTATATGTCTGACGATATTATCTTTGATGATGTGCCATGCATTTTATTTTTAGTGTGTGTTTGGTTTAATCTGACAATAGTGAAGGGTGAATATGGGGAAGAACGAAAGACAATATAATGACATGATTATGATAAGCTTGGTCTATCTAGAACACTAATTTATTAAAGACTATAAATATCATCTCATTATCAAGTTTTGATGGATGTTTTGGCTTAGTATTCATGTCGTGTATAGATTTTAGAACTGAGAACTCATATGTCAGTTGATTTTGATGAAACTCTAGATTCACGTTAATATTGATGAGTTAGAATAGAAACCTCTACACAAAGAATTTTTAGATTTAGGATCTGGAAGAAGAAACCAACCTAGGTTGAATGCAATACAACTAGGACTCAGAAGGAATACGACAGTTTACAAAAACATGATTTTACACGCTCTCCGATTTTTGGAAGCTGGTGGTGATATCCCTATGGGTTCAACTCCTCAACAAATTTAGGATGCAATAAGTTTTTTGTAAGGAAATATTCCCCCATCTCATTATTTGCAGGTGGTTAGCTTGCATGAGCACGGGAAAAGGTAAACAAGTGTACCGAACCATCGCTAACGTGGATCAATACAAATTACTGCTTTATTGCGGCGCCTACAGAAATTTCAAAGCATTAGCAGCAGGACAATGGACTTGATCTTCCTGTTTTACATTTACTAGCGAACCGGCTTAATGTAAATCTGTAAATTGAGGAAATATGATTCACTACATGTCTCTTTTTCCCTTAAAAACTGATTCTCCATGTAATGTAAATGTATGTGTATGTTATGTGATATTTGAAAATATCATTCTTTCACTGAGCGTCTTGATTAATCAAATTAAAAGTATCTCCATGAAATTCCAAGCAATCCATCACCGCCTTTTATCTCAGGCCCAGGGTTCAGGAGCATGCAATTGGACCTATGTGGTTTACAAAGAATACAAATTGAATCCTAGTTATTGATGCTTCCTTTAAGGAAGAAGATATATCAATGGGTTATTCCTTCTTATTGTGTTGGGTATATGACAAATTGTTTACACCTATTGAGACGGGTTCGAGTTTGACTTCTTCGTCACTCCATGCAGAAGCACAATATATTACTGTTAATAACAAGCAACTGGTTGAGCATCAGCTTACTATCACGTGTAACCATAAAAATATATTGTAGGCAATTAGAAGATATTATCAACAACAAAGATTCAAAAGCTCCCCGGTAAGAGGATTACACAATCTCCAAGTATATGTCTGTCTTGAAGAGTCTTCCACAAGCGCATGTACAATATATCGACATGAGAATTAACACATCAGCGGACACGAAGATTTTGAAACCGTGAAACACGAAATGACTCGTTTTTCATTTTGAATAATCGAGTTGTATGTTGGAAAGTAAAACGTAGTTTGTCCTCTTATTAAACTTTTGTAAAAATTCACATTAAATCGTATATACATCATGTATTAGAAACAAAAGAACAAGCTTAGCTCAGTTGTTGAGCACTTGCTCTATGAGATATGGGTAGCGGTTCCGACTCTTACGAGTCTAATATACTTGGTGAAGACTATGTAAAGACAACTACAACCCGAAGCGCACAACACATGGAAACACATATGCAACAACAAGTCCACTATCCTTTATAATGTTTTTAAGGGACAGGATGGACTAGCAAACTGTTTTGACAAAACTTTCTGACAAAAATACTAACCATGAGATCTTACATGTCTGACGATATTATTTTTGATGATGTGCCATGCATTTTACTTCTAGTATGTGTTTGGTTTAATCTGACAATAGTGAAGGGTGAATATGGGGAAGAACGAAAGACAATACAATAACATGACAATGATAAGCTTGGTCTATCTTAAACACTAATTTATTAAAGACTATAAATATCATCTGATTATCAAATTCTGATGGATGTTTTGTCTTAGTGTTCATGCCGTGTCTAGATTTTAGAACTGAGAACTCATATTTCAGTTAATTTTGATGAAACACTAGACTCACGTTAATATTGATGAGTTAGAATAGAAACGCTTCGTTTAGGATTGATAAAATGTTTGATAAAATTTTACAAATTTTCAACTTTTATTGCTTGGGTTCCCACTTCCAGGTGATATTTATGAAGTTTTTGAACATATGTCAGGGATATACGAGGTTCTACTGATAAAGTTGATTATTCTTCAATTAATCTAGGGTTAAGAGTTGTGTCTATTTACATCCTAAACTTTGTTCACGACCAACCAAACCCAGAATAAAAAGAACTAACAAATGAGATATATGCAAAATTATTGGGGGAAGTTGTACTGCAACTGCCGGCATGGAAAAACCATGCCGATTTTAACCGTCAACATTAAAATACCGTGCATATAATTACAATAAAATATCCCCCAATAATTTTACATATATCCCGATTACGATTTTGACTACGATTAAGCGGTACAACTGTCTATAGATTTAAGTACGAATGTATTTAAACATTTCTCCCTAAAACAAATTATTCATCATCGGGAAGACATAATTTTAACGTAATAAGTCTTTTTTTTTCTTTTTTCTTTTTTGCTTATGGGAGGTCTCTAAACCTTATGGTCTTTATACTTATACATTTACCCCAATTACTTGTTCAATAAAATATACATGCTATATCATCAGGAATATTAACCAACAGATATATGTGGTCAGTATATCTAGTCAAACAATTTTGTCAAAGAGTTTGTTAGTCACTTAATAAGCGAGAAATCACTATATTAGTCATTTAGTAAGCAAGAAATCACTAACCTGTTATACTATGTCATTGGTATTTTTTTTTATTAGAAAATAGAACTTTAGTTAGTTGAATTTGTCATTTCATATGTGTTTTAGATCTGACATAGTCGTTCCGTTGCTAATTTAAAAAGAAACCTATTGCACGGGTTCTAAATATTGGGTTTTGAGGGCTCACAAGATGACAAAATTGGGTTATGAAATAGTAATCAACAAAACCCCATATCCAACTATTTTTTGTAGTGGCTAAATTACCCTCCACGAATTATTAAATTAAATTTATTACCTTCTCCTTCTCTTTTCATTCATAAATCATCACGAAGATGATGATTATAATTTCATCATGATGAAGATGATGATCATATACAAAATACTAAATCTATTATCTTCTCCTTCTCTTTTCATTCATAAATCATGACGAAGATGAGGATCATAAAAATACCCTATTATTTTTCTCTCTCTTCTTATTCTCCGTCCGATGAAAAAGACGATCACAAAAAGAAAAAACTAAGAAAACCCATCACTTATTTTTGTTTTTGAAAACCCCCAACTTTGAACTATAAGCTAACCTACGGTTGGGAAAATTCATACTTCCTAATCGTACGTATAAGTTACGGTATGGAAGTATGATTTTTTTCAAACTGTAGGATTTTTGAACCTAGAATATACGAAGAACTCCAAACCGTATATGACATTCGGTTGGGAAACCCAACCATAAACAGTGCGTACGATTGGGTTTCCAACCGTAGACAATGCCTACTGTTTGGTTTCCCAACCGTAGACAGTTCTAAAACTATTTTTTCAAACCTAATTCGATCGAGTCCGCCGATCCATATATTAAAAACTAATGAAATAAGATGGGTTTTTGGATTTTTACCTTATTAAAGTCATTGCGGGTGGATTAAGTGGTGTTAACCGATAATGAATTATTTTGAGAATTGATGATTAATCGAAAAAATAGGCGACGTAGGTGATGGGAAAGAAGAAAATGAAAGAGTTAAAAGGAGAGGAATGAAAACAAATTAATTTTAGGTTTCAATATTTAATAGATTAAGGGTATTTTAGTATTTTTCTTATGAATCAGGTCCCCTTATTTTCATTATAGGATATTTAAATCCTTAGAGCAACTGCAGTGGTGCGAGTATAACCAAAGACCAAAGGGGAAAAAAAAGACCAAATTTTGGGTTTAATCTGGTGTGTGACCCTACGGTGGAAAAACTAAATTTGGTCAGACGGACATTATACCAACGCCTGATGTGGGGCGTAGAATATACCAACGCCTGGTGTGGGGCGGGGAGTATACGTTCGCCCGGTTTAGAAAAAAAAAAATAAAAAAAGAAAAGAAAAAAAGTGGGGCGGAGGTATTATGCCCGCCCCATGCATTTGAAGTTTGTAAAGAGTGGGGCGGAGGTATTAAGCCCGCCCCACACAAAAGATTAAAAAAAAAAAAAAGACGGGCGTGCATTATACGTTCGCCTGGTGTGGGGTGTGGACTATACGTGCGCCTGGGGTGGGACTTGGACTATACGTCCGCCTGGTTATGGGGCGTGGACTATATAAACGCCCGACTATATTTGGGTTTGGTCTTGGTCGCAGACCAAATTTGGTCTGGATTTTAGTCTTTGATCAAATTTTGATCGATGGTCCGTCCCACTACGCCTATCAACTGGACACTATATTTGGGTTTAGTCGTCCGACGCTCTTAGGAGTCTTCATAACTCTTTTCTCGGAGCCTATAATAGGTTTCTTTGAAAATGCTTGCCACGCGAGCAAATATTTTCCGCACAAATTCAACGCAGAAAAAAGTCTCCATTCTTATAGCAGAATAGAGTGGTAGACTGGTAGTTGTCTTGTAGTTTGAACGGGAAAAGGCCAAAGCCCTAGATATTTCCGCTACTGAGACTATTTCATGCGATTAAGCGGATCAGATAAATCACTACGTGGTGAAAAATCATGCAAAAATACTGCATCAATCGCCACGTTCGGAATGCACAGCAAAATGATCGAGCACTGTACGACGTGTCGAGCGTTTACCCCGCCACGTATATCCGCTGGGTGAAGGATGTAGCTATCGAGGGCTGCGTGCTTATATAAAGCAGTACTATTGCTGTAGGCATAAATCAACTACACTTTTATCAGTACTCCAGTGAGAAAGAAAGTAGTTTAAGAAGATCTAAATACAAATATAACTTAATCGATCATGGCTGACGTGAGAGGAGGAGGTAAGGGCTGTAACGAGGGCTGTGGTTGTGCTGTACCATGCCCTGGCGGCCAAAGTTGCAGGTATGTACATCTCGTGTCACATCATCCCCATGACATTCATGATCTACCATGATCTGTTCATCGCCATCCTTATGTCCGATTTAGTCTACCCTCTTAATTAAGTCTGATCCCGTCATGAATAAGACTCATAGTTGGATAAGATTTGAAATACACTGGATGTCACGGACTCATAAGAGCCTGTACAGACGCTCTCCAGAAGCTAAGGTTTATTGTCACGAATACCAAGGTTTATTGTACGGACTCAATATGCATGCACCATCTTCTGCAGTAACCCTACCCTCTAGGATGTTTCTACTATATCGTTGGGCTGTTTCACTGTCACGAATACTAACCGTGGGCTAAATACATGCAGGTGTGAGACCAGCAGCGGAGGAGGAGACAGGGAACACATGAAGTGCTCATGTGGAGAACACTGTGGGTGCAACCCATGCGGGTGTTCCGAAGGTAGCCAAGGAAGTACTGGTGTCGGAAAGGCTCACTGCAAGTGTGGTCCTGGATGTGGCTGTGTTAAGTGTGCCTCTTAGATCGGACGTCGCTCTAGTTCTGAGCCAAATAAAAAGGAGCAAATGCGTGCGAAGTATCCAGTAGGAGCAAGCAGTAGTAGATGTAGTAGTACTTTGGGGTATGTTACGCATGTCGATTTATATAAGTCAACAAACCTAGCTATATATGTATAGCTTGACTGAAATGAATAAATAAATAAAGGATTCTCCGGATGTGTGTATCAGTGTTTGCTTACAAAAGTTTTATTTTGCCTCTCACATTCTGGATATTAGTTCGGATGATAAAACATCTTTGATGGCATAACATTGGCCTGAAAATCATTTTCAAGTAAATGACACATCTCAGACGAGGCATAAAAGGAGCCATTTCCACACTTTTCTTCCATTTGATTCCGTTTCTAATCCAATTAAGTTTCACAAAACATGATCAAGTCATTTACATTTCATTTTTACACCAGCGCCACTTTACATCACCTTCAATTAAACATGTCTTATTATATCAAATGCTTCAGGACTGAAGCTTAGATACACCATAAGCATCCCTCACCGCTTCTTCAATCAATTCGTCTAGAATGGACCCCCCAACTTCCTTTCCTATCAACAGATCTTCACTGTCGTCAAGATTCAAATCCAACCAAGAGTTTGTACCGAGATCACGAGCAACAATGGCATCTAAGGAGTACAAGGACAACCTCTTCCCATCCTCGGTATGTGCAGGTGGGTTTATGTACATTCCTATCATCCTCCATACTTTATCCAATAATCTCTTCCCACGCGGCATCCTAGTTGGCCCAACAGCAGTGGTAGTAAAACATGGTTCAAGAATGGTGTACAATGCTTCATTTACCAAATCAAACATCACCTTATGATTTTGTTCTGCAATTGTCTTACTTTCTCCTTCGACTTCGTTTAAGTTGTTGGCTTTTCTCGATTCCTCAACTTTGTCAAATACACACATGCCGAGTGGTACCCATTTCAAATCGGCTCCAGCAGACAACCTGGACTCGTAACCACCACCAACACCACCACCGTACAACCCAGAAATAAGAAGGAGATCTTTAATGTAAGCCTTTTCAGTCACCATCATTTCTGCTGCGTCCTCAACCACTTGCTGCTGCTCCTCCACCTCCTCGGTTCCTGTTTCCTGGTCTAACCCTGCACATCGACAGAATGGAATGTGTCATCCACATTGACCAAGTAATGGGATGGATTTGTAGCCTTACTGTACAAGCTATCTGAAGGGCGATATCCCCCAATATGAGTCTCTCTAGTGGCTAGAGAGGGCTTTGGACAGTGCCACTCCGACTCCGAGGTTTTAAGGACTATCCAGGTTAAAGAGGTATTTGACATGTAAGGGAGGTCTCATAAGACATGTGGAGTTTCTCCAATGTAGGATGACTTGCAATACCATTTTATAAAATATTGTTTATATTGAAGAAGTAGAAGTTCTTACCTGATCGGTCGGGTCTTATTTCGTCATCAGGGACCTTAAATACATGAGAAATATTCGTTTCCATAGCAGATACATCTGTTGCGGCAACAGGACTTGTTGACTCGTCTGGCTCACAGCGTTCTTCATGAACACTACTGCACACTGATGCTGGACTTGGGGGTACCTCAGTGCAGTTCTCCTAAAACAAGCAACATTCAATAACATTTAGACCTCTAATTTTCTAATGAATATGCATACAACTACTCTGCAGTACTGAAAAGTAAATATCCTTACGTGTGTATTTCCAAGATTCATCATGACAGTCGGACCACTTGTAAAAGCGTCCCTGTCGA
Source organism: Papaver somniferum (assembly GCF_003573695.1). NCBI lineage: Eukaryota > Viridiplantae > Streptophyta > Magnoliopsida > Ranunculales > Papaveraceae > Papaver > Papaver somniferum. The sequence continues at coordinate 121,314,932 of NC_039358.1, read as the reverse complement.
AGACAGATCCGTTGTTGCTCTCCGTTTCATCCACCATCTCCAACTTCCCTCCAAACAGCCTGCTTTTAAGAGTGAAGTTGTTGAGAGATGAAAATTTCCCTCTCAAGTTGAACTTCTCTTTTGTGCTGCTGCTTCTCGTCAGTTCTGTTGGGACATTATCAGCAACTTCATGTTTTGTTCTTAACTGTGCCCCTGTCAGAACATGTCGATCATCTAAAAGCAGCTTCCCAAATGAAGTTCCCGACGATACAGGAGCTGACATAGATCTTAAGAGATTCGACCTCGGTAACATTTCACCGGTAGAACGTAATTGATAATTCTGCTCTCCGTTTCTAGAATTGGTTTGGAATTCATTTTCATCTTCCATGTTTTCCCAGTGGCTTCTCTTTCCAGAACCAAAACCTTCTCTGGAGAATGAGTTTCTACTCTCATTTGGGTTAATACCAGCAGCATCTATTTCTCCCATTAAGACATTTTTTAGCCTCTTGGATAAGACTTTGCGCATTTCTCTACTGATGAACTCCGGGGATTCTTCTGATTCACCAACCTGAATTTCACTTCCATACGACTTCATTGACTCCGTTCGAAGCAACTTCATCCCAAAGTCTCTAGACGCACACTCTCTTACTTGCTTTGCTATATTCTGCGCTATTTTCTTCGAGCTTGATGGCTTTGCATCAAAAGGAAACTCAACCCCATTCCTTATAACAATAAAATCTCTTTTCACAGCCTTCTTTGCTCGCATTTCGGACCTCAGCTTTTCTTTAACTTCTTCAAGAAAATCTTCTATACTTCCTTCATCTTCTATACTGTCTGAGGATCTAGCCCAAGAATCTTCACTGCCAGGACTTCTATCAAGGCCAGGCTTTAAGACAACTATCCTTGTTGCTGCAGAATGTTTTCTGTCTCTTGTGTTGCAGTAAGTTTGAGGCTCGAAACTGGAAGTAGTTCTACTTTTGTTCCTTGCCGAAATGAAATCCTTTGGATTACGAGCATCTAAATCATCGCTCTTATATCTACGATGGTATGAATCACTTCTTTCTCGTGCGCTTGATTTCACTGCAAGTTCAGGTCTATGACTATTCAGTTCTGTAAGCTTCTCTTGTCTTCTAGTAATCCTTGGACCTGTATAGGTAGTGCGCTTTTCCTTGTGGGAGCCCTCAACAACCCTTGCTTGTTCCCAAACCGTGGCTGCCTGCCATGCTTCAAACTCTTTCTTGAATTTTTGTAGTTGCTCTTCTTGAGGATGTTCCCGTGGCCGTGGGTTCCCGAACACATGGCAGGGTTTGTCAGGATCCATTTCTCCGCTGTGAGGGAGTAAGTTGTACGGTGTTTGAGATTTCAAGTTGAGAGGTTTATCGAGATATGGATTGCTTGCAACATATTCTTTTCCCGGGGATCTCTCTTGTTTTGGTTTGATCTTCTTTTCGCTTACTTGAATTGCTGGTTTAGTCTCTGATGGTAAAATATCCATCCCCATCAGACGAGCAACAATACTTGGAACACCGCGCCTGCTGTCTGAATCTTTTAATATCTCCTCATTGATCAACTTTTTCATCGGAGCTCCATTTGAAGAAATGTTTTGTTTGGAAGTCTTCTGCTGATTCACTTGGTGCGAATACTGGAAATCCAAAGCATAAAAGATGGCATTCAATTGGTGTCATATTAAACAAAAACTAAATTTACCATTTACTGATGCCCTGCACATAATTCATTTCATCTTTATTGAAGCTGGCAACTGGTACAAAACCAGAACTAATCGGTCAAATTACAATGTACATACCGATATCTTATCTCCCATGGCTCTATATCTTGGGGAGGATTCTGATGGTAGCTCCAAACTATTTCGTGGGGCTTCTAAACCTGCACAACCAATGAACGCGCAAAATCTTGAATATCAAGGTAACAATAAAAAGAATTGATAGTTTCATCTTGTAATGTTAACAATCATTTCTTCATACGATCTTAATATCTTGCAAACGTAATTAGTAAATGAAATTACTCGAAAAGAGAACTAGAATTGCAGTTCAGAGTTATTGATGCTTACCATCGACGAGCCGCTTGTGAGATTTTCTGGATGTACTGGACTGACTAAAGTCAAAAAGGTGAAATAAACCACCCATGTAGGCTTGATTGGTCCTTTCAAAATTTACTTTATTTTTAGAAGTTAAAACTCAATCAGCCATGGAAACGGTTACCGATTCTCCGATGCAAACATAACCTATAATCTTTACAACCTTCAAAACCACAATGTGAAGTTCTGTGAGTAAACTACATGAATAAAAAAAATATTATTGATACAAACAAGGTGACTGAGAAACTTACAATTAACCAAATGCTTTTCTCCTGGCTTCCTTGTGAAGTTCAAAGTGAGTATGATTAGTGCAGAAAGATGATCTTGATTGTTGAAGAGAGGATAAATCTATAGAGAAATTTTGAGAATCTTGATTCATTATAAGTGCAGGAAAAGTTTCCTTCTTAATACTATGACAGACACCATTGCTGTAAAGGAAAAAGGAGAGGGAAAATATAATACTCCACAGTCCATTCCTAACGAGAAATCAAGACGGGTCCACACTAGGTTTAGGGGGGCCCAATTTTAGGAGATATATGGGCTTTGAAAGAAAGCAATAACTGTCGAGTGTCGACTTGCTGTTGGCCCGAAAGTACTATTTCATATTTAGCCTCAAAAGGGAAAAGGCAGTTTATAGCACATGGACATGCAGGCTGTAACATCATTCGTGTACATGATATTACATAATTTAAGTGGTCCTATTACTGCTGCTTCATGCATCGATGACCTTGACCAAGTATTCAGAACAAATCGAGTTGTATTGGAAGTGTAAAAGCAGTAGACATTGTTTAAATATTGGATTTATGAGTATCCAAGTGTTAGATTGATCATAAAAAGATCAACCACATAAAGGAAAAGAAAGTTGGATTATTGGTGAAAGGCAAAATAGTGTAGGGAGACAATTAGGCGGCTCTTGTATCCCTTAATCATAATGATCACAAGCTATGTCTGTATTCTTCACTAATTAGAGACATTATGAGTTCATACAAGAAGATTAATAACATCACCAGGTAGTACAAATGTTTGTCCCTGAAATAAGAGTGACGTTGTTGAAAATACTAGATTATACAACTAGCTGTATTGTCGCCTGTCTAGCTTATAATCGTAAAGCTAGGCGACGCGGTGGCATGGTGTATGGTTTTGGCATATTTTTACCGGAACACCGGGGTTAAATTATGACTTGAATCTGTTAGTACACTCATTCCTTTTCAATAGCATACTCAAGGGTGTTAGAGCATCACCCGGTCGCACTCACAAGTTTTTCTATTTCAAGCTTGTTGTCAATGTTAGATGTACAAACCTATAACTTGATTTCTAGTCTATTAAAAGTCAAGTTTCGGACTAGGATTAGAGCATCGTAGTTGAGTATCAGATATCACTGAATAACCTCGAAGATCGAAGACTAAAGAACAAAGGAAGAAATTTGCGAGAACTTCATCAATAAAGAGGTATGTGAAGATTGACGTATCATATTTACTCATGGAACTTACCATTTTATCTTATGAGCTATGTTGTATGATTTTAGTAAATTTAGTATTGCAAAGAATAAATTTTGAGTTCAAGCTTGTCTTTGGTTAAACTCTCGAAATATGATTCAAATAATGGATATTCTAGATCCTTAACGATCTTAGTTAAAAATAATTTATCGTTCAAGAACTGTATTTTTTCAAGCTGATCATTTGGAAATTGCTCAAGCAACAATGCATGTTGTATATATATGGATATTGAGAGTGTTTCAGATTAGTTATGTGAGAAAAAAAACTGTTTGGCGATAGATCAACATACTTTTATGTATCACCAAAGTCGGTCTGAGTTCAGCAGATTGTAGATGTTCGCAAACTCTTTACATCTGAATTCGGGAATCAGGTAGGTTAGCAAACCCGTTTTGTAAACCCCTACCATCTAACTTTCTCGAATTTCCACGGTAGGAACTGCCAAGGTTTTCAAACCCTTGTGGCATGACTTCGTGAACTGTCAGAGGTCTGCAAACCCGGTTCACAAACCTGTCAAGTTCAAGTTTAGCAGAAGTACACGAATTATTATATATGTTTCTGTTCGACTTTGCTATGATTCTCATAGATACTTCTAAGACAAACTTTGTTCACTAAATCATTTTGTGTTTGTGGATCATTGATTAAGTCTTGTGTGTTATTGAACACCATTATGGGATTGTAAGTTCAAAGGCTACTTAACCGTTATGAACCGTCATTATGCGAGGTACTAGACTCCTACCATAACACGTATTCTTCTGTGTAATTCAAGGCGGACTTCTCACATGCTTAGATGAATTCCTAATAAGAATTTCATCTATAAGAAAGTGTTTGCTTGAATTCCAAGCAACCCTAGCTTGAACAAAGCTACCTAGATCCTTGTAAATCTATAAATAGAGAGACTCTTGCAATATTATTTCTTAATCCCTAGCACTCTTGTTTTCTAGTGGATAAGATAGAGTTGTCCTCTTTAACCTAGGTTTCCTCTGAGAAACATAATTAGCTTTCGACTTTGAAGACTTCACTTATGGATTTGTAAAGCCTGTCAGACTATGTTTTACTTGATAGTCCTTGTATCTGAATCTTATTCTTATTGATCTTTGAGGTTTTCGTAATCTCAGATGAGGAATGAAATAGATCGAAATAACAAAAATTTTCTCGTCTCAGACTTTGTGATTCCTCTAGATAGATATCTAAAATATTATTTGATATGTTTGGATTATTCTTGAGAGGAGCTGGTTAATCCAGGTTTCTCAGCTAACTGAGTGTAACTGTTTCAGATTCGTGAGGTTTGCTGGGCTTTGTCTACTGCAAACAAATTTTCAAACCTAAAATGAAAAATGGGGAATCAAAAGGGAAATAAATAGGCTTGTCTGTCATAGGCATATTGGTATCATAAATCTTCAGTGAGGTTGAAGCAACTCTTAGGATGTAAAGGATGTCAACTAAGGGAATCAAGCCGCATCTTGCGAGGTTCAATAGGTGTAAGGAGCACGGTTGTAGCTAAATTACTTGGAGGGTTAATTCGGTCCCAACTGTATTTCAGCCTGAAGTCAGATAGTATATTAGTCGTCTGTAGCGGCTTAATACAATTTGGTGTTCAAATCTGAACGAGGTTTCGGGATTTTTCTGCAGATGCAATTTTACTCGTTAACAAAACTTTTGGTGTCTTGTGTTTTTTCATTTCCACATTATGTTATATTATCTTTATAATATATGAATAGCACAAGTAGTATATAATGAATCTAGATATTTTAAGTCCTTATTATTAATATTTGAGATCAAAAACAAGATTTTTTCTTGTTGAATTTGCACTTTGAAAAATAAAGGCTGCAACTTTCACACTTGTTAGAGTTCAGATCCTTTTAAATCAGATACAACTAGATTGATCTTGGATATTGATTTTTGAGATCGTCTAAGAACTCTGCTACATAATGTGGTTTACGGACCCTTGGTCTAAACATATTGATTGTGGAATAGAAAGAGAAAACTCTATATACGATCTTATTCAAAGGTATTTTCTCTGACCCAATTGTCATTGTATTAGGTTTTGTCCGTACAAGTTATCGAGCGAAAAAGTTGGTGGTGTACTTGATACCTTCTCATTTTCAAAGGGTATATCACTTCCATGAAATTATGTCATCAACGGTCACTAATACAACATGGATTATTACCATGGTATTTATCCAAAGGTGACCACAATTGTACAAGTTTTTCCTCATACATTTGGAGATTTCATACTTGGTAAGATCAACAAGTTCCAAATGGCTAAAAGGAAGGATGCTGAGCGTGCTTTTGGAGTGCTTTGAATTGTCAAATTCCCATGTAAGTATTGGCAACAATATGACTTGAACCTAATAATCAAATGTTGTCTTATTTTCTACAACATAATTATTGAGCATGAACGTCCGATAGGGAATGGGTTGCAGTTGTTCGTGTTCCGATTCCAGCGTTGTTAAAGACCTTCGTGTTTTTATTTAAAGTTTAAAAAATTATGAATTGTACCTCCAACTACGAACCGATCTTGTTGCACATATTAAATTGCGTCCTGGTAGAGAAGGCCAAGTACAACCATCAAATGCGTCAAGTTTTGAAGGTTCAAATATGAAATACGTGGAAAAAAACATCATAAATACTTAAATGAAGTAGTAGTTCATTCCTGGTTAAAATAAAGATGGTGCAGTTGATTATTATGGACAAGTTCCTGGTGATGCTGAAGATTGTGCATCACAATATTATGAATAAGTTCCAAATGGTTATGAGTATGTATGTGAACATGTTTATGAAGATGGATACGTAGAGTAATAATACGTCGGTAAAGATGGAGACAGAGATGGAGATGAAGATGAAGAATCAGATGGAAATGAAGATTATTGTGAAAGTTAAGAGTTGAACCAATCTTAAAATAAAGATAGTTTTTGACAAGACGAGGGTACCCAGATGCACCACAATCTTTTTTTATATCCACCTATAAGTCTCATACCAACTGTGATCGTCTATGGAAAAAGTCGAGATAATACGACAACTTGATATTCACTTCATAATAGTTACGGTCCGAAACTGATTCACTATAGGATCAATATCAAGTGATTAGGATTAACACAAAAGTGTATTTATTTTATTATAATATAAAATAATTATAATGCGTAAGTAAAGTAAACAACATAACACAATATTTTGTTAACGAGGAAACCGCAAATGCAGAAAAACCCCGGGACCTTGTCCAGTTTTGAATACTCTCAGAATTAAGCCATTATACAAAATCTAATACCAACTTCGTATAGTTGAGACCAAGCAACTACCCCTAGTTCACTTAGTTTCCTCAGTATCACTGCTCTTCCGACTTCGAAGGTCACGCACTGATACAATTCCTTTGGATCGTATTCCAAACAGTAAAGGAACAACAAATTTGTTTGGTAAAAACTCTATTGATTCTTTCAAGATAAAGATATCTCAAGTCATATGCAAAGGCTCTTCCATTTAATCTAATAAACTCCTTTTCCTGGTTAGATCAATCTATCCAATAACTATAAAAGCAGTTAAGTTTAGGTTCGCAATCAATCAATATAGATATCAATGAGAAGCTATAAAGTGATGCCGATCTCACACAACTAATCAATCGAATAAATACGATTCTAGTTGGATCCCAGCCGATCAAGGTTTGTGCACACACAAAGATATGATAACTAATAAGAAATCTTCTTCGTCTTCAAATCTTCTTTAATCTTCAATAATAACCTGCACAACACCACTTGAATCTCTTGTGATCAATCACACACATAACGGAGTCTGTTAACATTATATTATCACAAGATGTATTTAGATCTATAAACAGCTCTAAAGATCTCGTCTATACTTTGATCTAGTCTGAGTGAATCTTATATCAGAAGAGAAGATTCTCAGGAATAAACAAACTACGTGCAATCGGAGTTTCAACAATCGTTAATCAATCAAATCAACCTGTATAGAAAAAACTTAACACAATTGCAAGTAAACCAACTTAATGATCCTTGAAAATAAGTATATAGTTAATATGTCAATCTCTACTCGATCAATATGCATATAGCCACAAGGTCCGTGAACCTGATTATTAAGCAGAGTACTTAGACGATCTCAAAAATTAATATCCAAGATCAATCTAGTCGAATCCAAATAATCCAATCAGAATTCTGCCAAGTTGTTAAACTTGATATCTATCTTTCAGGATACGAATTCTACAAGAAACTAGTCTCTTAATGAATTACAATTAAGCGAACTTATCTACTTAGATTGAATACGTACAAACCTATGTAGAATCCAATTATAAAGATAACCAATATAAAGAAAACCGAAGTAGCAGAAAAACCCAGGGACCTCATCCAGATTGAACACCACACTGTATTAAGCCGCTACAGACACTAGCCTACTACCAGACTTCAGACTGGAATGTACTTGAGACCGAATCCACTCTCCAAGCGATTCAGTTACAGTCGCGCTCTTTACGTCTCTTGAACCTCGCAAGGTTCTACGCACTTGGTTCCCTTAGCTGACATCCTTTACAACCTAAGAGTTGCTTCAGCCGAAGTGAAAACTTTTGGTACCAATCTTCCTCTAACAGATAAGCCTATTTGATTTCCGTTTAGATCAAAGATCATGGTGTGGAAATCTGTTTGTAATAACAAGCTAGCAAATCTCATAAATTTGGAATTTGCGACTTCTGAAGAGCATCCTATATTCTTAACCACCTCTCAAGAAAAATCGTCGAAAGTCAATTAAGATAAGTTTTTAGATATCTATCTTGAGGAATTACAAAGTCTGAGACGAAGAGAACTGCGTGATTACTATCTATCTTGCCTGAAAGAGATTACAAAAACCTCGATAATAGAAAAGCAAGATCAGGATTCACGAACTATCAAGTTAAAGATAGTCGGACCTAGCTTCACGAATCCCCAAGGGAAGTCTTTTTAGTCGTAGACCTAAAAGGTCAATATAGGCGACTCTAGAATCAACTAGGACACAAAGTGTCAGGAATTCATCTTCCCAGTTTACAGAGAGGCTCTATTTATAGTTTTTCAAAGACCATGGTTAGATTATAATTCAAGCTAATATAACTTGAGAATCAAGCAAACAAAATATACTTCGTTCTAGTTTGAATGAATCTTATATCAGAAGAGAAGATTCTCAAGAATAAACAAACTAGGTGCAATCAAAGTTTCAACAATCGTTTGTCAAATCAATCGAAAACTAATAACACTGCAATTATCTAGTTTCACACCAAGGGTACTCTTAAAGCTTCTTGATCCCACGGAAGTCTTTAAACGAGCGGTCGTAAGAGATTTCACCTAATTAGGATACTTTCTTCTCCGAAAAGAAGGCTCCACCAGAAACAACAAGAAATGAAGTTTTCCTGGCTCTTAGGATAGTTTGCTATAAATGCAAACTTAGGTATTTATAGACCAAGGATGTTTGGACACCAAGAAATTTCCAAAACCGAAAGTATTCTCAAGATATACAATGAATGGCAAAATTCGGTTTCCATAATTCCAATAAATGCTTTTCCAATATCTCTGAAATCTCTCAATAGAAAATCTCTAATTAGTAAATGTACATTAATAATTTTTATTCTCTAGAGATATGCATTTAATTGCTGGTAATTAAAGCATATAAATCCAAAAACCTTAATTAAAAGATTTTTAATTTATTTCGGCACAGCAACACCTTGAGTACTAAGGAATATCTTTGAACAATAAATGATAAGGGTTACTGCTCGTGTTCAAAGTATGTTGACATCTTTTCAATGCAAATCTTTATTTCATATTTACATGGATTTGCATTCTTGGAATCGGTTATACCACACTTCCAAACAAGTTTAGAATTGGTTCACCTGTTTTCCAAGACTACCGTGTGATTGATCAAATACCAAATCACATACATGGGTTCAATCGGTTCTACCAATCACTAGGATCGGTTATACCTAATTATGGAAATACTTGTGATCGGTCACACCAGTCACTAGGATCGGTTATACCAGTTACAAGGATCGGTTCCATATATACATGGTATTACTTGTGATCTTTCACACCAGTTACCAGGACCGGTTACACCAATTCCAAGGTCCGGTTACACATACTCATGATCGGTCACACCAACTACTAGGATCGGTCACACCAATTACAAGGATCGATCATACCATCACATGGTGATTACTTAGGATCGGTTACACCATTTAATAAAAATCAGTCATACCAAATCATAATTCAGGCATTGTGATTAGTTATACCAAGATACATAACATAAGTTAAGACTGGTTCTACCATCTCACACATATTGGTCATCCAATGATTTGCAATGAATAGCCGGACCAATAAGCCTAATGATTTCCCTTTAGATTCACGAAACAAGTTCATGAATGTACTTCCTTTAAAAAAATACAAAACATTGTTTCCTAGGATGAAATCTTCACCATAACTTTTCACATAATCATAACAATATATACAAGATTATGTCGATGTCATATCTACGAAGTTCAAAATATAAGCGTTATACTTCATAGTCTAATTCCCTAATACTATGATCATACTATTATGATCATGTCACATCACAAGAGTATTATACAATATCTATAGTATATACATCGTCACAGTTATGTTTTCAGTATAACACGACTTGAAATATACGTTAGGAATGAAACAGTTCAAGTCAATATTACTAACCTCAAGTGGAAGGATGATGTTGTCGTTGTAGTTCGCTACTTCTTCACATTTTTCAGGTCTTCGGAGTAATACTTGTATGTCTCAACATTCCTAGACTTTCTAGTCTAACCTAAACGAAGATGACTCTAGTATTTAATCAAGCGACTCTAGATGAGTTTTGATACAAAAATATGACAACCAAACTTGACATACCAACGCTTGGTGAGTTCAACCGAGCTATGCTCTAATAGGAGTAAATATAGTACTTTCACATAATAGTGGATCAAGAAAAGATCAATACTGCGGAATTTCTCACAAAGTTCGTTCTATCTTTTATCAATATTTGCATAAAGACATAATAAACTTAAGTTTTGAGCATATATGAGATAACAACACAGTTCACGAACGTAAACACATATATATCTCTTAAGACATTTGCAATATATAAAACCATAAGATTAAATACTACATGATCATCTTCCTAATAACTTAGAAATTAAATAAATAAATCTAAAAACATTGCAAGATGAAAACGTTGGAAATAGCTATGTGTACTCACAATAATGGCTATTCCAAACCCTAGTTATCCTTCTTAAAAACACAAGAATAAATTCTCATAAGAAGTTTCCTAGACAATAATCAAAAGAACAAAACACTTAAAAAAAACTATTAGAGTCTGTGTTCGGAAACTTTATGGAATTCAATACCTTCAAGCTCGTGACTGACAGCATTGACAGTTTCGTCTGAGAAGATATCCTCTTTGAGAAGATCCTTAACATGTGATTTCATGACAACAAGGTCGGAATAAACCTTTTTCAACTCAGTTCGTAACATATCAAGATCCTTCATAGATTTTTCAAGCTTCAGTTTTGCTTTCCCGAGATCATTGAGAAAACCATGAACCACTTCAGCAGAAACCATCTCGGCATTTTCTCGATCTTGATGAGAATATGCATAAAAGCAAGATGCATCAGGATGAAGATTGTCAGCTTTTACAATGGATCACAATGAAAATCGTTGGAAATAGCTATGTGTAATCACAATACCAAGCCCTAGTTATCCTTCTTAAACATAATAATAAATTCTCATAAGAAGTTTCCTAGACAAAAATCAAAACCTAAAAACATATTAAAATCAAAGTACACTTTCGGAACCTTCACGGGTTTTAAGACCTTTGAGCTTGTGATTGACAACATTTACTGCTTCTTCGGAGAAGATATCCTCATTGAGAAGATCTTTAACATGCGTCTTCATGAGAACAAAGTCATAAGTAACCTTTTTCAACTCAGTTCGTAACGCATCGAGACCTTTCATAGTATCAATGAGCTGCAGTTTTGCTTCCTTAAAGTATTTATAAGCAGATACCATCTCATCATGCTCTACATCTTGATGAGTATATGCATAATAGCATAAGACATTAGGATAGTCTTTAGAGTTTTGAGATTTGACAATGTCATCTTCTACTAGTGTTCTTTTCTTCTTGCCTTTGGATCCGTAACCGATACCCTTATCAAGAAATCCTTTCATGAAATCGCAAGTGCGAGAAGGACAAGACATTCTTGATATAAGAAAAATAACCTAATGTGATATAACTTAACTCAATAGGATAGGTATATAACTGGTTTCACATGGAATATATGAAAAAACGGGGGTCTAACAACCTCACCCATATTTCGCTTAGCAATCTGTATGGACTAACTCCTATATACTTTCAAGAGAATCAACTAGACAGTCAGACTTAATCTTAATAAAAAGTATATCAAAGAGTTATATCTCAATCTCTCAATTCAATCCGCAATCAGATAGGGAATGAGTTGCAGTTGTTCGTGTTCTGATTCCAGCGTTGTGAATGACCTTCATGTTTTTATTTAAAGTTTAAAAAACTATGAATTGTACCTCCAACTATGAACCGATCTTGTTGTACATATTAAATTGCGTCCTGGTAGAGAAGGCCAAGTACAACCATCAAATGCGTCAATTTTTGAAGGTTCAAATATGAAATACGTGGAACAAACATCATAAATACTTAAATGAAGTAGTAGTTCATTCCTGGTTAAACTAAAGATGGTGTAGTTGATTATTATGGACAAGTTCCTGGTGATGTTGAAGATTATGCATCACAATATTATGAATAAGTTCCAAATAGTTATGAGTATGTATGTGAACATGTTTATGAAGATGGATACGTAGAGTAATAATACGTCGGTAAAGATAGAGACGGAGATGGAGATGAAGATGAAGAATCAGATGGAAATGAAGATTATTGTGAAAGTTAAGAGTTGAACCAATCTTAAAAGAAAGATAGTTTTTGAAAAGACGAGGGTACCCAGATACAACACAATCTTTTTATATCCACCTATAAGTCTGATACCAACTGTGATCGTCTATAGAAAAAGTCGAGACAATACGACAACTTGATACTCACTTCATAATAGTTATGGTCCGAAACTGATTTATTATAGTATCAATATCAAGTGATTAGGATTAACGCAAAAGTGTATTTATTTTATTATAATATAAAATAATTATAATGTGGAAGTAAAGTAAACAACACAACGCGAGATTTTGTTAACGAGGAAACCGCAAATGCAGCAAAACCCCGGGACCTTGTCCAGAATTGAATACTCTCAGGATTAAGCCGCTATACAAAATCAAAACCAACTTCGTATAGTTGAGACCAAACAACTAAACCTATAGTTCACCTAGTTTCGTCGGTATCCATGCGCCTCCAACTTGCAATAAGTGACGCACTTGGAACAATTCCTTTGGTTCGTATTCCAAACAGTAAAGGAACAACAAATCTGTTCGGTAACAACTCTTTTCAAACAAGTGATATGAGTTTGACAAAAGGCTCTTCCGTTTATCCCAATAAACTCCTTTGTCAGGTCCTTAGATCTATCTTTTCAACAACTACCAAAGTAATTGTTAAGACTTTGCAATCAATACTTTGAATAACAAAGAAACGTATTGATGCTGATCCACTCAACTAATCAATCAAATCTATCACAAAGATAAACCGATTATAGTTGGATTCCAACCGAACAAGTCTTGTGCACACCAAAGATTATGAACCCAAATCAGAAATCTTCTTCGTCTTCAAATCTTCTTTGATCTTCAATAAACACTTGCACACAATCAACTTGAATATCTTGTAACCAATCATACACGGAACGGAGTCTGTTAACAATGGATTATCACAAGACGTCTTTATATATACAAACAGTCTAAAGATCCCCATCGAAACTTCGATCTAGTTTGAGTGAATCTTATATCAGAATAGAAGATTCTCAAGCATAAACAAACTAAGTGCAATCAAAGTTCAACAACTGTTAGTCAATCAAATCAATCGAAAACTAATAATAAACTGCAATTATCTAGTTTCCCACCAACGATACTCGTAGAGCTTCCCAATCCCAAATAAGTCTTTAAAACGAGCGGTCGTTAGAGATTTCCTAATTAGGGTACTTTCCTCTCCGAGTAGACGGCTCCACCAGTAACAACAAAACTAGGTAATTTTGCTGGCTATGAGGATTAGTTTGCTTGAAATGCAAACTTGAGTATTTATAGACAAGGAAGTTTGGACACCAAGGAATTTCCAAAACCGAATATTCTCAAAGATATACAATAAGCGCAAAATCGGTTTTCATAATTCCTGGAAATGCTTTGTCCAAATATTGGCCAAAATCTTAGTAGAAAATCTCCAACTAGTAAATGCACATTACTAATTTTTATTTTCTAAATATATGCATTTTAATTGCTGGAAATTAAAAACATATAAAACTAAAAATCTTAATTAAAAGATTCTCAATTTATTTCGATCCGGGATTCTCCTTTAGCTATTAAGGAATCTCTTTGAAAAATAAAAGATAAGAGTTACTGCGCATGTTCAAAGTATGTCGACATCTTTACTTTGTAAATCCTTTTTCATATTTACAATCTTGGAACCGATTTGCCACACTTCCAAACAAGTTTAGAATTGCTTCATCTGACTTTCAAGAACTATGTGATTGATTATCCTATCAAATCATCATTAATGGGTTTCAAGGTTCTGCCTCAACATAATGTTTCGGTTCTACCTCCAAGTGGGTACTAGGATCGGTTACACTAGATACCATAAAATGGCTAACTAAGTACTAGGATCGGTTACCACTTCTTATGGTAAAACTTGTGATCGGTTGACCAAGTTATAGGATCGGTTACACCAACTTACTAAAACTTGTTAACCTACTACAAGGATCGATTACACATTTTGTGATTAGTCCCAACCAAGTTCTAGGATCGGTTACCCAATGACTAGGAATGGTTACACCAATTACAAATATCGATCATACCATCTCAGGTGATTATTTAAGATCGGTTTCACTAATAAAAGTCATACCAATACAAAAGTCAGGCCTTGTGAATAGTTTTACCAAGATACATAAACAAGTTATGAGCGGTTATACTAAACACACATATTGGTAATTCAAAAGATTTGTAATGAATAACAATACCAATAAGCTTAGCGATTTCCCTTTCGATTGATAAAACAAGTTTATGAATTTACTTCCTTTAAACGAATGTAAAACATTGTTTCCTAAGACGAAATCTTCACCCATACCCATACATAATCACAATAGCATTCATACGATTATGTCGATGTCTTATATACGAAGTTCAAAAGATAGACGTTATACTTCGTATTATAATTCCTTAATACTATGTCTAACTAGAGTATAATCATTCACAGCTTCGCAGTTATGTTTTCAATATGCACGACTTGAAAGATACGTTAGGGAATGAAACAGTTCAAGTAAAATATTACTAAGATCAAGTGGAAGGATGATGGTCGTTGTAGCTCTGTACTTCTTTACATTCTTCAAGTCTTCACGTAATACTTGTAATGTCTCATATCCTAATACTTTCAAGATAACCTATATGGAGTTGACTCTAGTAAATAATCAAGCGACTCTTTAAATGAGTTTTGGTTCACTAAAATATGACAACCAAACTTGACATACCAATGCTTGGTGGGTTCAACCGAGTTATGCTCTAACAATCTCCCCCTTTGTCAATTTTAGTGACAAAACTCTTACATAATATGGATAAACAAATTACAAGAATTCATTACACATACGCTTGATTCCTAGTTTCAACAACACAATAACCTGTATACATTCAATCCTTTAAATGCCGCTGTTGACATTATAATAACAAAGCTAATACTCCCCCTAAAGGTAAGATAGGTAGATTTTTAATCCGCACGTCTTTGTTATTTTCATCATCATATGATATATTACTCCCCCTTAGTCTATGCTTTACTCTTTCGTTAGATATAACGTTTAAACACCATTTTCCTTTCCTTTAGTGATACCAAATCAATATCAAATCACTTTTTTGATCCATATATTTCTCCCCCTTTTTGTCACAAAATGACAAAGGTACGAGCAAATAACGGACTAGCCGAAAGGATCTTACAAATCTTACAAAGAGACTTGCAACCTATAAGAGTTAAGCACAAGGGTTCCACACACCATTTTTGATAACCAATATCGAAACTAAAACTACAAAGTAATTTTGTTTTGATATGTTACCAAGGAAACAATTTCCCGAAGCAATTTTCCGTAATAGTTTAGCAAACCAATAATCGACTAAGCACCTTAGTTCCGTTGCTAAACTGATTGCACAAATACAATCGCTTGTTCGATAAGACCAAAATAAAGATCAGAATTAACTCTATTTTTCTCACCAGGTTCTAATTATTCAAATAATAACTTAGACCTTTCACTTTTAAACAAGACAATTACTAGCTTAGTTAACTAGCATTTCTTGTTAAGGCATTCGATTAGACTTGAATAACCAAAACCTCCACTTTGATAAGTCTAACTAAGATCAGAATTAACTTAGTTTCTCTTATCCGGAATCAAATTGGACTAAACAATTCATCCTGAAAACCTTTTCTTTTGTTAAGCCATAAAAAATTCATACAAACCAAATAAATCAACTTGCATAATTATTTACCTCAACCGGAAGCAATTGAAACAACATAGATATTAAAGTACCACAATTGCACCGAAATTTTGTAAGCCTAAACGATTGATACCAAACAATAAAGCAAGATAACAATAGTTTTTCTTAACCGGAAACAATTGAATCACACACACATCCATACAGAAACAATGGAATAAACATCAATTGTACCGGAATTTTGTTAAGCAAAAGCAATAAATATATGCAATAAAATCAGGCTTTTCTTAAACATGAAAATGATTAACTAACAAATTCGTTACCTCAAGTTCCGCATCCCCTTTTCCTTTTTCTTAATATCTTTCCGGGGGCTCATGTTGTCATCCTCTCGCAACAACAAAAGAACAACAACAACCAACCTTTACCAGAGAAAGGTTGAAAACCAGTTTTAACTAACGCAATGCAAAAGTTGAAACCCCGAAACACATATGCTTTTATGCTAAACCAAACGATTCAACATATTGTGACTTTTTTCACATATTGTTTCAATCATAATCCCTCATGATCCTTTGATAAAGCCTACCAACATGGTCTAGAACTTAATCCCGCTAAATCAAAAAGTCACCCAAACCATAAAGGTTCACACATTATGAGATCGAACATTAAGGTCATGAAAACCGAAATCAAACATCTCATAAACATACATAGCAATAAGATAAAGCATCCAAGCACAGGCTATGTATACAAAAATTATCACAAAAAAATTTATAAAGTAATAATTTTCTTCATAAATAAGAGATAGTTTTATTCATAATAGACTTTATTGAAATAATCAAAAACTGATGTCTATTTTTCCTGACTGATCTTTAAACAGATTATTAAAGATCATCTTCAATGTCCTCGAATTTTTCAGGATCTTCATCAACATCATCTCGACTGATATCTCGGATTCTGCACACAGTACCTTGATTATGTTCACAGGCTAAAGCATTAACCTTTCGATTAATATTTCGAGCATACTCCATATTACCGACTCCAAGTTTAATCAGCTTTATTTGGTTACGGATAACAATTCTTAGTAGTGTTGCCTGTCTATGATGAGTTTCAATAGTACTGAGGGGGATTTGTTGTATATTGATAATGTCAATATTAGCATCCAAATTATTTTGGACAGAGAGATGAGTCACATCTTCCTTTTCATTTTCTATATCTTCACAACCAGATTTCTTGAAGGTATCACCAAGGTGAACAGTTTCCTTAAAAGTCATTCCACTTAAAGGCTTTCAGAAGTTTTGCTTGAGATATGGTTTGAGAATACATCCTTCATCATAAGTTCTCACACACGTTGAGTACATATACTATAAATACCTTTAGCACATACCAAACATAGATGTCAACCTTAAATAAAATAATTCCGACAAGATTTGAAAGGATTTTCGCATCTTATGTGTTACTGATTCACAACTTTCTTCGAAAAGAAATTATCTTATAGATTAGTATCAAGAGATACTTTTTAGATAGGAAGCTTATCCTGTTTACACAAGTTGTTCGCAAGACAACTTTTCTACACATTGAGACAAATTAAACATCTTCAGGTAGATTGTGTAAATTTTCTATGTTGAATAAGAGATTATTGACAGAATACAGATAGCCCAGATATGCGTGCTTCCTTACATCATAAGATTGGGCCTTGTAAGGATGCACATTCCAACACATTAAGCGTTGGGGTGAGGATCTTTCTCACTAAATACCTTTTGAGGAATTTCTTCCTTCTTACTGTTAGGGATATTATCATGATCCCTAGTGTGGGTTTTGAATCCATCCACTTCAGGAATATTGCGAGATGTTATATCCTTGATTAGATCTTGTGCCCAGGATGGTATGTTCCTTGAACTTGAACCCGTGTGGTCTAGATCTGCCATCCGACAAATTGTTAATGTCTTTAATTCAAGACATCCTATATGTCCTCTTAAGGTATCTATTCCTTTTTGGAAATGTTTTTATAAACACTTGTCTAGATATGCATTTCGACATGTCTCTGTAAGAAGATCTTCAATAAGGATCTTATTTCTTATTTGTGAATGCTCCAACGATTGTGTAAGAATTTCACACTATGTAGTTTGTTGATGAATTTTGTTGTATAGAGCCATTTTTTGTTCCTCATAATCTATCAGATTATTTTGAAGACTGAGTGTTTCTCGCTTTCATTCACAAATTATTACATTCATTTGAACAATAAGTTCTAGGACATCGTCTATACTGTCAATGGTTTTTCCCTTTTCTGAAAAGTTTTCAACATGTTTGAAAAATCTTTCCAACACTTTACGAAAATCAGAACTTGGGCAGACTAGTGAATCTAATCTCTTTTCACAATTGGAAACAAACGATTTTTCACTAGAGATTGGAGTCGGATCCAAAACTTGTTTCTTGAGTTTCGGATTCATTCTTTTCTGATCAGGAACCTGATTCGAAATCAAGTCTTTAGTGATAGACTTTTTCTTTTATTTTCGAAAATACTTACGAGACCAATTTCCATTGACCTTCTCTAAGATCTTATTCTCATTATCTTGACATACGTTAACTGAGTTTTTCATAAGTTTAACATTGCTTTTCTTATTTTGACTCATATCTTATAGGTTGGATCGCACCAAACACAGATTGTTAGATCTTTTCGTGTTTGCCTGCTCTGATACCAATTGAAAAGACGAGGGTACCCAAATATACCTCAATCTAAAACTTTTCTACCTATAAGTCCTTTCTCCGAAATTGATTGTCTATGGACTGAGTCGAGACAATACAACTAATCGGTTCACACTTCGTGTGATCATCTATGGATACGAGATCAAGACAATACGACAACAGGATAACTTGTATGATTGACTATGGATACAAGATCGAGACAATACAACGACGAAGTATGTTTACTTGATAATACGTTCAGACTTAACCAAACACAATAGGATTGCTATCAAGTAAATAGGAATTAACGTTTGTGTAATTTACTTTAAATTATAATAACAATTATAATTGCGGAAAATAAAAGTAAATGACACAGCAAGATTTTGTAAACGAGGAAACCGCAAATGCAGAAAAACCCTGGGATCTTGTCCAGAATTGAATACTCTCAGGATTAAGCCGCTATACAAAATCAAAATAAACTTCGTATAGTTGAGACCAAGCAACTAAACCTATAGTTCACCTAGTTCCGTCAGTATCCCTGCGCCTCCAACTTGCAATAAGTCACGCACTTGGAACAATTCCTTTGGTTCGTATTCCAAATAGTAAAGGAACAACAAATTTGTTCGGTAACAACTCTTTCCAAACAAGTGATATGAGTTTGACAAAAGGCTCTTCCGTTTATCCCAATAAACTCCTTTGTCATGTCCTTAGATCTATCTTTTCAACAACTACCAAAGTAATTGTTAAGACTTTGCAATCAATACTTTGAATCACAAAGAAACGTATTGATGCCGATCTACTCAACTAATCAATCAAATCTATCACAAAGATAAACCGGTTATAGTTGGATCCCCATCCGATCAAGTTTTGTGCACACCAAAGATTATGAACCCAAATAAAAAATCTTCTTCGTCTTCAAATCTTCTTTGATCTTCAATAAACACGTGCACACAATCAACTTGAATCTCTCGTAATCAATCACACACAGAACGGAGTATGTTAACAATGGATTATCACAAGACGTCTTTAGATCTACAAACAGTCTAAAGATCCCCATCGAAACTTCGATCTAGTTTGAGTGAATCTTATATCAGAATAGAAGATTCTCAAGCATAAAAAAACTAGGTGCAATCAAATTTCAACAACCGTTAGTCAATCAAATCAATCGAAAACTAATAATAAGCTGTAATTATCTAGTTTCCCACCAACGGTACTCGTAGAGCTTCCCAATCCCAAAGAAGTCTTTAAAACAAGCGGTCGTAAAAGATTTCGCCTAATTAGGGTATTTTCCTCTCCGAATAGACGGCTCCACCAGTAACAACACAACTAGGTAGTTTTGCTGGCTCTGAGGATTAGTTTGCTTGAAATGCAAACTTCAGTATTTATAGACAAGGAAGTTTGGACACCAAGGAATTTCCAAAACCGAATATTCTCAAAGATATGCAATAAGGGCGAAAACAGTTTTCATAATTCCTGGAAATCCTTTGTCCAAATATTGACCGAAATCTCAGTAGAAAATCTCCAACTAGTAAATGCACATTACTAATTTTTATTTTCTAAAGATATGAATTTTAATTGCTGGAAATTAAAAGCATATAAAACTAAAAACCTTAATTAAAAGATTCTCAATTTATTTCGATCCGGGATTCTCCTTTAGCTATTAAGGAATATCTTTGAACAATAAAAGATAAGAGTTATTGCACATGTTCAAAGTATGTCGACATCTTTACTTTGTAAATCCTTTTTAATATTTACAATCTTGGAACCGATTTGCCACACTTCCAAACAAGTTTAGAATTGGTTTACCTGACTTCCAAGAACTATGTGATTGATTATCCTATCAAATCACCATTAATGGGTTTCACGGTTCTACCTCAACATAAAGTTTCAGTTCTACCTCCAAGTGGGTAATAGGCTCGGTTACACTAGTTACCATAAAATGGCTAACTAAGTACTAGGATCGGTTACCACTTCTTATGGTAATACTTGTGATCGCTTGACCAAGTTATAGGATCGGTTACACCAACTTACTAAAACTTGTTAACCAACTACAAGGATCGATTATACATTTTGTTATTAGTCTCAACCAAGTTCTAGGATCGGTTACCCAATGACTAGGAATGGTCACACCAATTACAAATATCGATCATACCATCTCAGGTGATTACTTAAGATCGGTTTCACTAATAAAAGTCATAACAATACAAAAGTCAGGCCTTGTTAATAATTTTACCAAGATACATAAAAAAGTTATGAACGGTTATACTAAACACACATATTGGTAATTCAAAATATTTGCAATGAATAACAATACCAATAAGCCTAGCGATTTCCCTTTCGATTCGTAAAACAAGTTTATGAGTTTACTTCCTTTAAACGAATGTAAAACATTGTTTCATAGGAAGAAATCTTCACCCATACGTTATACTTCGTATTATAATTCCTTAATACTATGTCTAACTAGAGTATGATATTCACAGCTGTAGGATCAGAATTTCGCAATGACAATATTTTAACGAAGTTATCAACGACACAGCATAACAGCGTCGCAGAACAGTTTCAGAAATGATAGAATAAATGACGTCATCTAAGGTCACGAGAAAGATGTGATAGTCTTGCGAAGATTAGAGAGTTTGCGAAATTAACATCTGTAAGGTTGCGAGAATGTTGCAAACCATATCCGAAAATAAAGGACAGATTAGCTGTCATCCACTATGTATTTCCTTATAAATAGTCATTCGAGTTGTAAAGAAAAGGGGGATCTTTTTTGAGTAAGAAACAAGTAAATAGGAGAGAGAAAGTTTAGAGCAGAGATCCTTCTTGACTTCTTTATCTTTCTTGTAAGAACATTCACAAATTAATCAATAAAATTAAGAGTGTAAACCTAAAAATGGGCTGATCAACAATGAAATCATATGAGGGGTGTAGTGTAGGATTTCCTGCAACTACATAATGGCGCTAGAAACAGGGAGGAGTTGAAGATTATTCTAGAAAAAGCTAAAGATTGATATTGAGATTTGTGAAAATTTAAAGTGATTGATTAAGAATTTTTCATAATTTCCTGCAATAGTGTTAGCATTGAAGAAATGGCTAGAAGAAGAAATACATCCGAACAACCGACTACTATTAGAAGAAGCAAAAGAATTGCTGGAAGAGAAAGAAGTGAAATGGGAGAATCTACTAGAATGAGAAATAATAGATAAAATCAAATTCAATCGCCAATTCAACAAACACTAGTTCAAGAGAGAAATATAGATTATGACAGAGTGAGCGTACACACTTGGCGATCAAATTCAGCAGAAGAAATAGAAGAAGAGCAACAAAATAGAAATTATAGACAAGAAGAGAGAAATCAAGAAGCAGATGAAGGAATAATTCATGGAGGTGAGGAAATTGGAGCGTTAAAAACATTGAGACGAAGAATACATGAAGAAAGAAGAGCTAAGGCAGAAGAACGTGCGAATTTAACAAGGCAAAATCACGAATTAAGGATGGAGAATATAAGATTGCAGAATAGAAGATCGAGAAGTATTACAAAATCATATTCAAGATCGACTAGAAGAGAAATGAGATGAAATTCACCCACAATCAATGCTGGAAACAATATTCAAGAAGAAATATCAAATCCTAATGAAGAATATCGCGAAAATAGAGAAAGAACTGATGATCATTACATTCCACAAAATGAAACTTTTGATGATGGGCAAATTGGAGGAAATCAAGAGAACGGGCAAAATCAGAGACAAAATAACCTAGATGGCGAAGGAAATCAAGAGGAAGGAAGAAAAATTTTACATGTGAGAGAAACTCGAAGAAATCAACAGACAATTGAAGAAGAAATTGAAAGACATAATGCTGAACAAGCACATTTAATCTGCGAACGTGAAAGATTGAGAGCGGAAATGGAAGAACAGGAACTTCAAGAGACAATTCGCCAGAACAATCATGACAATCGAGAAAGAAGGCGTATACAAAACCGGAATAACGATAATCTCAATGAGGGGTATAATAGAGTAAATAGAATGGTTGAAAGACAACGAATTGAATTGATAAGAAATGAACAAAATTATGGAGGGTAAAATGAATGACATCATCATTTGCGAATTCAAGATAGGGATGAGGAAGAGAATCGCAGAAGAAGACGAGATGAGGATAATGAATAAGAGATACAAAATTTCGCAAGAGAAGATAGACGTGAACGCAGAAGAAGAGAAGCAAAATTAAAAAGACCAATGGGTCAAGATTCAGGTGTAAATAAACAAATCTTGAAAGAATTAGAAGAAATGAGAGGAATGCTAAATAACAGAGGAGAAGTAGGTAGAAGACAATTGGATGAAGCAATAGAAGAAGCTGCGAAAACTCCATTTACAAGGGAAGTACAATTAGGAGGAATACCACCAAAATGCAATTTACCCGCATTAACCAGCATTTTTGATGGAACAACTTGTGCAATTCAGCACATTAAAGCTTATGTGAGGTGCATGTTACAATGGGAAAATCATGATGCGGTGTTGTGCAAATATTTCGCATCCAGCTTAACAGGAGAAGCGTTAAAATGGTTTGAAGTTTTACCAAAGAATACAATAACCTCCTTCAATCATCTGCATACCACATTCTTGGGAGCATATATAAGTAATAATTCCTCACGACCTGGTATAGAAGATGTGTTTGGATTAAAACAAAGGATTTCGCATCCAGCTTATGTGAGGTGCATGTTACAATGGGAAAATCATGATGCGGTGTTGTGCAAATATTTCGCATCCAGCTTAACAGGAGAAGCGTTAAAATGGTTTGAAGTTTTACCAAAGAATACAATAACCTCCTTCAATCATCTGCATACCACATTCTTGGGAGCATATATAAGTAATAATTCCTCACGACCTGGTATAGAAGATGTGTTTGGATTAAAACAAAGGATTGGCGAAAGTTTGAAACACTTGACTAAAAGATGGAGAACTATGTGTTGTGAAATGGCTGAACGTGTAGATGAGAGATTTTCATGATAATATTTTGAGTAGAGTGTTCGCAAGAGATAATAATGGAAGAGAAATTATGAATATTGCGAAAATCTCGCCACTAGAGGAATGGCAGAAACAGATCATTTCTTTTACTGCAGAAGAAATTCCCGAAGGAGAAGAGGTGCATGACAATCCATTGGTAATAAAATTATAAATTAATCCAAAACCGAAAGAAGATGAGGATGATGAAGCTGAAGATTCATGGACAATCAATAGAATTCTAGTCGATACTGGAAGCTCTGTGAACATCTTATTTTATCATACTTATAAAACCATGGGTGGAAGAGATGATGATCTTATACCATCAACATATAAGATATATGGTTTTAATGGTACTGCTAACAAGCCTAAAGGGGAGGTTACTATGCAAATTCCATTGAAGGGAATATCTTCTGAAATCTCATTCTATGTCTTTGATGTAGAATCACCCTACAATGCATTAATTGGTCGACCTTGGATACATGGGATTCTAGGTGTAGCTTCAACTTTCCACCAATGCATCAAATTCCCTCACCCCAATGGTGTAGGAATCATAAAGGGAGATTGGGTTGAAGGAAAGAGATGTTACGAAACTGAGATAGAATCTTGCGAAGGAAGAGCAAACAAGAAGGAAAACTGGCGACACAAAATCAAAGATGTACAAAGAAGTGAGAGGTTGATGGTGGATACAATCGAAAAGAAAGGAGAAGAGATGTTGCGAAATTAATGCTAGCTCAGAATAAAAAGGATGAACATACCACTACAAAGGAAGCAGTAGCAGAAAATAATAAAAAAGTTGAGGATGGCAAAGGTAATAAAAACAAGAAATGTATGAATGATTAAGTTGTTGCGATAATCTCGCAATAAGTAAAATTCTCAAAAATACATTTGATTGAACAACAAAATTGAGATTGCGAAATTCAGATACAATATAATGATTTGCGAGACTCTCGCAAAGATAATGAATTCTACAGAAAATAATCAGAGAAGAATGACAAAAGAGAAAGAGGCGAACCTTTATGGCGTACACCCTAGTTCGCGAATACAATTTCGCAAGAGGAAAATGTAAGACCTAAAGTACGTCATATAAGGGGGTACCTATTGCATGACTCAGGGAAAGGCTACACCTCCACCGGAACCTGAGTCATGGAGATTTGGGGTCAATAAAGCCCATCCGGGAGAGGCACCTTGGATTCTCAGCTTAAGCATATGACCTAGGTTAGGCGACTAAGGTAGTAAGGACTCTCCCAAGGAGTGCAGAATCTGATCAAGGCGTCGAGGTACACGGTTGAGTCAAGAGTGCCAGGGGCGTTTGAAGCTTCCTTGCCATTCTTGACAAGTCTTGGCTCATACTGCACTCGGCCTGAAGAAAACCCCACTTAGGGTGCAGTCTCGTAACCATAATCCCTATAGGTAAAAGGGATAAGAGGCTGCAAAAAGAACTGGTTGTTGTTAAGACTGGATGGGAGGAGCTAACCTTGTATGGTAGAAGTACGCCTCCTTGAAGGGGCAACCAGGGGGGAGATAAGGGCGGCACCCTCCATTAGGGAGCTGAAAAGTGTCTTAAGACGCAAATGTAATGAGGCTTTTTATTCTCAAGAATATTAAGGCTTGTCATATTTGTGCAACAATCCTTAAGAGGCAATAATACAAAAGAAAAAAATAAGACGAGATCAATGGGTTTTCGCATGAAAGTGCGAAGACGTCCTGCGATTTCGTCGCAAGACGGCAATGTCATGGGGCTTTATTTTCGCAAGAATATTTAGGCCTGTCATATTGTCGCAACATTCCTGAAGAGGCCATAATAGAAAAGAAAAAGTTAAGGCAAGATCAATGGGTTTTTGCATCAAAGTGCAAGGACGTCCTGCGATTTTGTCGCAATGACAAGAGGTGGCATAATAAGACCTTTAATTAGGAAGGAAAAATAAGACCACACAGGAATGATATTTTGAAAAGAAACAAAATTTACTTCGCCAAAGTTTGCGAAATTATACAATAAGAATTTTTTTATGAAATCTCTTATTTGGATTCAAATAACAGAGGCAAGTATGAGAATGTATGAAATTAGAAAATGTTATTTGTCTTCATATGAGAGATTTACTCAAAAGTTCAAGAATTAATGATTATATTGATTAACTGTATTGCAAAGAAGAATTGTTTTAATTTACGCAGGTCAAAATGAAAGAAACACAAATATACATAAAGAAGAAATAAATGTACAAGTATTACAAAGAATCAAAGAAAGAAGTAAAGATTATTTCTTGGTAAATCCTTCATTATCTTCATCAGACTTATTTCCTTCTTCATCTGCGTCAGAATCTTCATCACCATCAGAACTTCCATCACTATCAGATTCTTCATCGTCAGCTTCGCTATCAGAGATAATCAAATTGGGAGTATTCTGTGGGATTTCTTCTAAAATACAAGGATAATCAGAATGTGGGATATCATGATCATCAAAAATCATTTGGATGGTTTGATTGCGAAAATGCATAGCGTCATTCTTAAAATTCGCAACGGCGATCTTGATTTGATTCTTTAATCTAGAATACTTATCGTTGCGAGAAGAAAGATTCTTTGCGAGTTCCTCCTTTTCAGCTTCAAGTTCTTCAATCTTTTCACGATATTTATTTTCAGAATATGCGAACAAAAGACAATCAATTATTAACTTCATGAAAATTCATAAGAAGCAAAAGATTAGTAAAGAATAGCAATTAGCAACTTTCTCTGTCAGAAATCATATCTCTAATCAAGGCTGTATGTTCAACTTGGAGACTAACATTTACGCCTAAATCTTTTCTAGCATCATCTAAAATTTTCGCAGCCCAGACAAATTCATCCTCACTACTTATGAGAAGACGAGAACGAATTTGATTTTCCCTTTCGCAGAGTTCAATATTCTTGCGGTTAGCTTCATCTCGCTTAAGTTGAACTTCAAGGAGAGCCTCTTGGAATTTCGCCAAAGCCTTGGCACCTTGATCAGAGATACGATCCTTATCATCTATGAGACCGCTAATTTTGGTTCTTAACTCATTGGTTTTCTCTTTGGAATCAATAAGGAGACGCTTAAATCTGTTGGCTAAGCCTAAACTGGATCTATGATCAATTTCTAAGAGGGGAAATTTCGATCTAAGTTCATTTAGAGAAAGAGATGAAATTCTATCATTTGAGAAGCTATTTAAGGAATTGTTAAGACGTTCAAGAAGGGTATCATTATCCAAGGCATTAGGAAATGAGCGAAGAAGGGTAGCTTCATCAGAAAGACCATAAATGTCTGTAAAAAGGATCATTTAAATAAGATAAAACAATAGGATGAATGAATAAAGAGAAAAGAGAAAAGTAACATACCGTAAAGCTTATTATTAGCTTGTTGAAGACTAGAAATTTTGTTGTTATACAAGGATGAATCAATTTCTAATTGTCTATTTTTCTCGCGAAGACCTTTAACTTCAGCTTCCAATTCTTCATTCTTTTTGCGAAATTGAAGATTCTTCTTTTCAACATTTTCGCGTCTTCTCTCTAGATCTGAGGCAACAGCAAAAGAAGTTTTTCCAGCCTGCAAAAGGATATAAAAAAATATATATTAATATAGAAAGAGATATTGAGTTATAACAATGAAGAAGTAAAAGGATAAAAGTATACCAGACTATTGAGAGAATGCAAGAAGTCGGGAGTCACTGATCTAGAAACTCCACGAAGAGATCTATCACCATATAGTAAAGGGACATCACAAAGGGTAGCGAGAGCTTTGCAGGTATTTGCGAACTGGCTATCTCCCATTCCTTGTAAAGAATCAGAAAAGAGGCCAGAAAGCTTAGCCATAGAAGATTCAGGTAGAGAATCTTCATTTGCAATAAGATCATCATTATCCTCATCACCCTTGTCACTTTCAGAATTTTTGTTAGGAGGAACATTTGAAGGAGAAGAAGAACGAACTTTTCTTTTCTTTGGAGGAGGACCAGTTGATTTTTCCCTGCGAAAAGCACCTTTACCTTTATCACCAATCTTCGCATCATCAACAATTTCTTCTACTTCAGTGATGGTCTTCACACACAGATAGAAATAAGAAATCAAAGCATGGAAGTAACAGTATTATTTAAAGTCATAAGATAAAATTTCTTACCCCATCCGTGTATGAGCGAAGAGCTAACAAAGTACTAGATTTCCCAGTCCTGTTATAACTATCCTTCAGTTTTTGGATCTGCGGAATGTCGCAAGAGTTAGCGAACAGAATAGTAAAAATCAATAAAAAAATATAAAATGAGTTAAAGGCGAGAAGCATACCTTTTTCTCCTTCTCGGGCCAAGAGAAAACCCAAGGTTGATATGCAGCGAGATTCGCAGGAAGAACGTTTGATCCAACAATGTAGGATCCCTTTAGCATTAAAGGAAAAACACACCATTTATCATCTTTGGATTGGTGAGGAGTTGTGTTTTTACCAGAATGCCAGTCAATATCTTGCATAAGAATTTTGGCTTCATCAATGTTATCTTTCCTTTTTAATCGAATACCCCAGCGAGTATTCTCTTTCTTCATGGAGATAAGTTCGTAGTTCTCAAATAAATTTGCCATTGTATACTTCTCAGCAACTATCTCTAGGTTTGCGAATTTTGGATCCTTAAGTTCTTTGGAGTAAAGAGATCCTCTACCAGCACCAAGATTAGCGAACTCTAGCATCAGACGGATGCAGTCCCCACTTAGTTGGAAGATGGCTCGCGAAAATCCCGAATGAGCGAGAATTTCATAAAATAAAGGAAGATCTGGGTTATAAAGAGGAATAGGGAGACCTGCGAGAATTTGACCTAGCAAAATTATGATTGATTGATCATCACAATATTGATCATAGAAAAGCTTGACAGAAAGAATTGATTTGGCATTCTCACCAGGAATGGTGGAGAGTGTGAAACCTTTATCAGCAAGATCTTTTTGGACATCTTGTAAATTCTTCTCATATCTATGACCATTTGGAGCCATGTTTGAATATAGAGTATGGGAATGTATAGAAAGTAAAAGGATTGAAGGAAGAAAAAATTACAGCAGCAGAATTTGTAGAAGAATAACAGAGTTGCAGAGATGAGAGAATAAAAATATAAGAGAAAGTAAAAAGAATAGTAAAAATCAATAAAAAAATATAAAATGAGTTAAAGGCGAGAAGCATACCTTTTTCTCCTTCTCGGGCCAAGAGAAAACCCAAGGTTGATATGCAGCGAGATTCGCAGGAAGAACGTTTGATCCAACAATGTAGGGTCCCTTTAGCATTAAAGGAAAAACACACCATTTATCATCTTTGGATTGGCGAGGAGTTGT
>NC_039358.1:121285612-121285758 GCF_003573695.1 Papaver somniferum | reverse complement strand
TTGACAGAAAGAATTGATTTGGCATTCTCACCAGGAATGGTGGAGAGTGTGAAACCTTTATCAGCAAGATCTTTTTGGACATCTTGTAAATTCTTCTCATATCTATGACCATTTGGAGCCATGTTTGAATATAGAGTATGGGAATG
>NC_039358.1:121285146-121285602 GCF_003573695.1 Papaver somniferum | reverse complement strand
GGCCAAGAGAAAACCCAAGGTTGATATGCAGCGAGATTCGCAGGAAGAACGTTTGATCCAACAATGTAGGGTCCCTTTAGCATTAAAGGAAAAACACACCATTTATCATCTTTGGATTGGCGAGGAGTTGTGTTTTTACCAGAATGCCAGTCAATATCTTGCATGAGAATTTTGGCTTCATCAATGTTATCCTTTTTAATCGAATACCCCAGCGAGTATTCTCTTTCTTCATGGAGATAAGTTCGTAGTTCTCAAATAAATTTGCCACTGTATACTTCTCAGCAACTATCTCTAGGTTTGCGAATTTTGGATCCTTAAGTTCTTTGGAGTAAAGAGATCCTCTACCAGCACCAAGATTAGCGAACTCTAGCATCAGACGGATGCAGTCCCCACTTAGTTGGAAGATGGCTCGCGAAAATCCCGAATGAGCGAGAATTTCATAAAATAAAGGAAGAT
>NC_039358.1:121284857-121285136 GCF_003573695.1 Papaver somniferum | reverse complement strand
ACAATATTGATCATAGAAAAGCTTGACAGAAAGAATTGATTTGGCATTCTCACCAGGAATGGTGGAGAGTGTGAAACCTTTATCAGCAAGATCTTTTTGGACATCTTGTAAATTCTTCTCATATCTATGACCATTTGGAGCCATGTTTGAATATAGAGTATGGGAATGTATAGAAAGTAAAAGGATTGAAGGAAGAAAAAATTACAGCAGCAGAATTTGTAGAAGAATAACAGAGTTGCAGAGATGAGAGAATAAAAATATAAGAGAAAGTAAAAAGAA
>NC_039358.1:118906315-118907715 GCF_003573695.1 Papaver somniferum | reverse complement strand
CCCCCCCCCCCCCCCACACACACACACATTGTTGCGTAGTCATTTAGTTATACATAGTTTCATCTATATGAGTTGTAGAAGATTCCCCCACTTCAAATTATGATTAGATTCACTCATCTTACCAGATTCTCAAAACCCTAACTTTTCCCCCAAAACTTCTTATACTACTTCATTCTCTGTCTCTCTCACTTTCAAGTCTCAATTACTGCAAACCCTACGTATAAATCATCAATCAACTAATTAAGCTAACTGATTTAACTAGCTTAATTATATATATTAAATTAGTTCTAATCAATCGGGGTATTGTACTGTTTTGAATAATATATGGTTAAGGAGATTTGGTTAAAGGAGCTTTGGGTTTTACTTCTTAATGATCCTATTTAGTTTTATTTGGTATATCCCAATTAGTTTGAATATATTCCTTGCCTATAAGTAAAAAAAAAGAAACCTATTATAGGGGTTCAAGTATTTGGTTTTGAGGGCTCATGTGGACTTAACTATCTTAAATGTGGATGTGGGGAGATCTATTTTGTTATCAAAAATACAAAAATATCCTATGAAAACCTAAATAATTACCAAACCTAAATCTATTAAATGAAAAACAAAACCTAAACTAAACGCGATCGGAAAAAAAAAAACTAACCCTAAACCCACCCGTCTCTTCTTCTTCCTCTCTTCTTCTCCCCGATCGGCATTTTTTTTTAACTTCAACAACGATTAATCATCAATTCTCAGCTAGTAATACTTTTAATTGGGTAAGAATCGAAAACCCAATCCATTTTTAATACTTTTAATCCGATGAATAGGTTAGAATTGATCAAATTAGAGATTGAAAAATTAGTTTCAGAACCGGATACGGTTGGGAAATATTGATTTTCCAACCGTATGATTGATTTACGGTGGGAAAATATTGATTTTCTCACCGTATAAATTTTCGACGGTTGGTAAAATATGAACTCCCAACCGTAAAAGTTTTACTAATTTTTGTATACGGTGGGAAAATCCAACAGTAAGTTTCCCTGGTTTTGTATACGGTTGGAAAATATGAACTCCCAACCGTAAAAGCTTAACTAACTTTTGTATACGGTTGGGTTTCCCAACCGTAAATTATCCTGGTTTTGTATACGGTTGGAAAAGCTAACCGTAACTTCACTTTTCAAAAAAAAAAAAAAATCTCGTGATTTTGATTCCAAATATAAACTATAAATCAAATGATTAGTCTATTTTTATTACTAATTTTAATTTAGTTAACCTAATCATTAATATTAATTAATTATTGGGATAAGGGGTTTTAGATTTACTATTTCATGACCCGCTTTTTTATCATTTTATGAGCCCTCAAAACCAGAATCTTGGAGCCCCTATAATAGGTTTCAAAAAAAAAAAAAAAAAAAAAAAAA
>NC_039358.1:118809479-118906220 GCF_003573695.1 Papaver somniferum | reverse complement strand
TATAATAGGTTTCAAAAAAAAAAAAAAAAAAGTAGAAATGGACGTTTAGTCCCAAAGTTTGTGGGCTTTGGACACCCTAGTCCAGCGTCCTTAGGCCTAGTACTCGCTAGTCCAAATTTACAAAATCGGGAACAATTTAGTCCTTTTTTAGACGAGTTAGTCCAAATGGGAACCGATCCAAGTTTCTCTACTACTTAAAATACCCTCTCATTGTTTAATCCCAAACACGACTCTGTTTTTTATTTTCTTTTAGATTAGATCTGAGAACTTGGATGAAATTTACATAGAGAAAAATAGGCGATTTATGTTGAGATTTGCAGGGAGAAAGAGAGGCAAGTTTTTCATTCCCATTTTCAGATTTAATCTAAAAATCTTTAACCATCAAGAGAAAGTGTGTTTGTACATCGAGTAGCAGAAGATTATCTCAGTTGATGCAGGAGTTTATATATGTTTTACTAATCTTTTGATTTTCTTCTGAATATAGACTAGAATGTGTAAAAGTTAACCTAATTTCTACATCTGATTTTCTTTTGAAACTACGAGTAACTTACCGATCTTCATCAGTTAATTCGAGTTTTTCATATCTCATCAACTGCACGCAAGAAAAATACCATTAGAACAGATCTGGTAAGTTCTCTTGTTATTTTGACTTTTTTGGATTTCTTTTGTTAAATTTTGCACTTATTTGTTCACCTTAAGATGATTAATCAAAAGATATGAATAGTTTAATTTTGTTTGTTGTAATTATTAAAGGATGGGAGGCGATTTTATATTCGAAAATCAACGGGAGAGAACATGATAAAACCTAATTTAGTGAAAATCTAGTGTAATTTATATGAATCTTCTATTTTTGTTGCTCAATTTTTGTAAACATTAATGTTTACTTCATTGATTTGGTTTTCCTTAATTTACCGTATGGATTTTGAATTTACGACACATGGACTTCATAGATTTTACTTAGTAGACCAGTGTACAAGATGGTACACTGCAACATAACCAGTGGACAAGAAGGTACACTACAACATCAGAAATGTGTTGCACCTATGTACAATTCTCATTTCCTTCGTTATGGGAAGAAAACTAAATTGTTAGTTCATAATATGCTCATTTTAAATGTATTTAAAAATTTGAATCACCGGAGTGAGTTGTATTTCTTCAATTATTATTTTACCAGTTTGAGATCATACTATATACTACAAGATTGATTTGGCGTATTGCTATATGTGGGTCTGCTGGTGTGTGATTAACTTTTTGTTCGTTTTAATTTAGGTTGTCAGATGTCCATAGTTATTGCTACAGCTTTGCTTTGGAGGAGAATTAGTTGTTATTATTATGACTAAATTAACAAATATTCTATTGTTATTTGTAGTGTAAACTTGAAGGAAACCGTAATTTATTGTTGTTTTCAGTATCGTGTCTTCTTATAACTTGATTTTTTAGACTTGAATAAGCACATTATCTGTTAGTATATCTCAAGTTCTCAACTTTTTTCTTTATCCCAATTGCAGGTGTATTGAAGGTCAAAGATGATAAAGATCAGTTCCCAACTTATGTTGTTATGCTTGCAGCCCAAGATGCTACAACACGATGCAAGGTATTTGTTCTAATTGTATACTTTGGTTCCCTTGATGATTCCTATCTGAATATTGATCCTAACTGATAACATGATTGTGTGCTTTAGGCTTTCTTAGTTGAAATTGATAAGTACAATCATCGTTTAATGAAACAACATATTGATTCTTAGTGTAATTATACACATCTAGATAGTTAATGTGTATATAGTTGTACTCTTGTTGATTGTTAATATGAATGATTAGTTTTGTGCATGTTTTACAAGGTGTACATATTGATGCACCTGTGTAAATCTTATGAAAAAGCAGGTTTCCCTTGTTTTACAAGTTTTGTGTATGTTTTACCGGGTGTACATATTGGTGCACCTGTGGGAAGTAACTCCCATGAAAAAATTGGTTTGTGTGTGGTTGTGAATGATCAGCTTTATGCATGTTTTGAAGCGGTGTACGTATTGGTGCACCTCTGTAATTCCCATCAAAAAGTAGGTTTATGTGTGGTTATGAATGATC
The DNA here is from genome assembly GCF_003573695.1 of Papaver somniferum. Lineage (NCBI taxonomy): Eukaryota > Viridiplantae > Streptophyta > Magnoliopsida > Ranunculales > Papaveraceae > Papaver > Papaver somniferum. Next base: position 118,904,139 of record NC_039358.1, on the reverse strand, counting down.
GTTTTTCTGCATGTTTTGCAGGGGTGTACACATTGGTGCACCTGTATAATTTCCATGAAAATGTGTGCCCGAGTGTGAATATGAATGATCGATTTTATGCATGTTTTGCAGGGGTGTACACATTGGTTCACCAATGTATTTTCTATGAAAAAGTAGGTTTGTTTGTGGCTATGAAGGATCGGTTTTAGGAATGTTTCAAAGGGATGCATATATTGATGCACCAATATACTTCTCATGAAAAAGTAAGTCTGGGTGTGAGTATGATTGATATGTTGTGCATGTTAGTAATCTACTTTTCGGTAAAGTGCAATGAATCATTGTACTGGGATGTTTCGAAGCAATATTAAGTTTGTGTAGTAATGCCACATGGATTGTCTCTGGCCATAACTGACTAACTTTTTATTTTGATCGTTTTCTTGCTTTATTTTCTTATGTGGATGTTGGTGAAAGGATAGTCACTTTCTTTTCAAGTTGCGATTTCGTATGTTCACTGTTTTGTCCTCGATGCAGGTTATCTGCTAAACTTACCTCTGCAAATATGGATGTTATCCAACTGCATCTTGGCGCAGTTAATATTTTTATCAATATGTGCAGACTAGAGTGGCAGTCTGGCTATCATGGATTTTGAATTTTCTGGATCTTTGCAGCGGTGTACATAATTGTACACATCAATGTAAATTAAAAAAATTTAAAAATGAAAATTATATAGTCATATGGGTACTCTTTTTATAGCTTTCGGAAAATGCTTTCCAAATATATAAAGTTTATCGATTTTGGACGAGCGGTTCAAAAGATAAATTGTTTTTCATTATTTTTTTTTTATTCAAAATAGCTGACGTCGTCATGAATCAATGTGGACTAAATTGCAAATATTTGGACTAAATAGTAAATAATGAGGATTATTAGTGTATTTTTCATATTTTTGGGCTAATTTGTACCTAATTAACTCGGATTGGACTAAATTGTACCTTTAGATTGATTTTTGGAGTAAACCGTATTCCCCCGATAAAAAAAACTCTCCGCCAGGCGAACCAAAAGCTACAACTTTTAGGTCGCAATAAAAACTGAATTATCCAATTGTTGTTACATTTTTATTTGTATGGTTTAACTTCCTCTTCATTCGAGTTTCGACAATAGTAAATTAAACATTATTTCTTTTGGTTAGGAGTCTTAGGACATGCCACGGTTGCCACCCTACGGTGTCCATAATCCACATCAAAAACATGCAATTCCATTCATTAAAGCAGGACCACCTCCACTTAAGGATTGGGATTAATCATCAATGAGTGCAGGACCACCTGATGATGAGGAGAATATTAATCTCCTCGAGAAAATAATGCATTATAATCCTATTCAAGTTTAATAGATACCAAAGGGCCAAGTAATAAGATTTCCTGACCTCAAGCTAACTGAAAAGTGAAAACTAACACCGATTGACCTTTTAGAGACGTTTTCTGTTTTTATAGTTTATTAGTGAGTTAGTTCTTCAAGACATTTTTAAAGGTAGCATACGAATCGCTGGTCCAGCTCCGACATTTAGCGATCTAGAAATTACTCCTGGTTATTAATTAATTTGTGTACTAATTCTTGTTTGGTTCACCTCTTAAATCACTTATATTTTGTTCACTGCACCTACTTTTGAAATGCACATTTATCATACATGTACAAATTCGATTTCCAAATCAAAAAAATTATTCAGCAAACCAAATTTTCGCAGTCGCATTCCCCTTTTTCATGCCACATTGTGGATCCATGGAATTTTGTGGTTGTTGGTAGGGTTTGTGTTACCGGCCCACTAATCATGCATTGATCATGGTCATAATTCAGAAAACACACCCATATGGGATCCATGATTAATGTTCTTAGTTAACTAATCTACTGAATGAAGTTAAAGAAAATCAAACGAATTAAACCAAAATTTAGCAAACTTTGTCGTTGTCTCTTGTGTTAAAATATGAAACCATACTGGTAACATGTTACTAGGAACCATTCCATTCTCACCATACACAGTATAATTCAGTGTATGCATAAGCGCAATGCATGTCATATTATTCCATCACGCGTATATGTTAGCGGTTAATAACTTGAGACATTGAACAATCCGCTTAATGTTAATCATCCACAAATTATAAGATGTATAAATACGTGGAAATGTTCTGATCACTGAATTGATTAATAACTCTTAATTTGTCATTTTACTTGATCATCATATCATTCGTCAGTCATTGCTAGATCTTTCACGAGACAATGGAAGAAAATGGAATCTCTCCTGGTTTTCTAGTGCTTCAAAAGTAAGTTGGTATTTACAGAGTCTTACCTGTCGTGTCTCGATCTCTCCGCTTACCTAATCCTAATGCATGTCGTGTCTCGATCTCTCCGCTTACCTAATCCTAATGCATGCACTCAAGCTTTCGGGTCTAGTCTTTCGCTGCAGTTAAAATTAGTTGTGCTTAATTTAGTCTGTATCCTGATCACGTGTTGGGAAAACGATTAATAACTATGCAGCCACCAACCGTTTTAAATTTTAAATTGATTTCATCAAATAAAACATAATAATAGAGACCAAGTGATCTAGTTAATAATTAAGAACATAAATCCGACCCACCACCACTTTCGATACAAACACCGACGGTTTTAACCACCAGCCTATCTGTCGATCGACCTCCTTTGGGTCCTATGGATATAGTAGAGATAGGCTGCATTTTTCTTTTGTTTTCACCTTTTGCTCTGGTAGTATTATGCTGTCCTATTGGCAATTATTCTCAGTTGTATCCTTTTGGTGGCTTTTGTTTACATTTTTTTTTAATCATGATGGAAAAATTGTCGCATAAAAATCATCATATGCAAGCTGCTCCGTCCATGCCAACTTGTCAAAACAAAGATCAATTTCTCGAGAACTAGCAAGCCCTCGTAGTTTAACTGGGATACATATTAGATTATGTTTAAAGAGACAGATTTATCGTGATGGGATATGTTTTTCTCCTTTATTTGGCGGATCAAAAATCTTTTATGTATATTGAGGAAGGCTCTGGGTGGGCTTCTTCAACTCTGCAAGTTATTTGAAGTGTCTGCCTTTGATGCCCCAGTTTGAACCTATAGAATCTTTGATGATTAGACAAATGTCGAAGTTATTTGATAAATTATCAAATGAAGCATCAATATTTATCTTAACTGATTATCCATTGGGGGAGGCCAAGTTTAAATGTTTTGTGAGGTAGCCTCGTTTAACCTTTAGGTGAATGTCAAAAGTAGATTGAACCACCATATTCTTTATGATGTTCATAGTAAACCATTTATTTGGGTTCTTATTTTCAAAAAGTTTTAAGCATTTATTCTTCCAAAAAAACCATGCAGTAAATATTAAAGTTAATGTCCATAATTTTGTTGACTCTGCATCGGTGTTACTTATGTTTTGGAACCAACTAACAATCCAAGATCCAATCATAGTTTGTTGGGATTGGATGTTTGAGACCTTAACATTCATTGCTAACCATATGGACCTAGAGAAGTCACAATAAAAAAAAGAAGATGTTCCAGGGTTTCATCTTTTCTTTGGCAGAGAGGACATCTTTTATCTATGTCTTGCCTATAGTGACTAAATTTCTCCCTCCGAGGAGCAATATTTTTAAGACATTTCCAGATAAAAAATTTAGCTTTATGAGGAGCTTTTGTCTTCCAAAGAATATTTTAAGTCGTACCTGGGATTGGTTTTGAAAATGTGGGGGTCTAACAACCACACCCAACAATTCGTTTGGCAATCTGAGAGGACTTACTCCAATATACTTTATAGAGAATCAGCTAGACAGTCAGACTCAATCTGGAGTAAAGTATATCAAAGAGTTTAATATCTCTAACTCTTAGTTCAATCCGAAATCAGCAAATAGAAATCTGCGAGCCTGATTGAATAAGAGGAGTAACTTGAACGGTACCAAAGACCAATGTTCAAGTGTCAATCAATATAAATCAACAACCCAAGGTTGGTTATTCTAATTGATTGATCTTAACGCACAACCTGTGATATTTCAATTATATAACAAAATATAATGCAGAAAAGAAATAACACAGACACCAGAATTTTGTTAACGAGGAAACCGAAAATGCAGAAAAACCCTGGGACCTAGTCCAGATTGAACACCACACTGTATTAAGCCGCTACAGACATTAGCCTACTACCAATTAACTTCGGATTGGACTGTAGTTGAACCCTAATTAATCTCACACTGATTCAAGGTACAGTTGCGCTCCTTACGTCTCTGATCCCAGCAGTATACTACGCACTTGATTCCCTTAGTTGATCTCACCCACAACCAAGAGTTGCTACGACCCAAAATTGAAGACTTGATAGACAAATCTGTCTCACACAGAAAAGTCTATAGGATTGAATAAATTTGTCTCCCACAGAAATACCCAAGATTTTTTGTTCCTTCTTTTGATAAATCAAGGTGAACATGAACCAATTGATAACCCGGACTTATATCCCCGAAGAACAACTTAGAATTATCAATCACCTCACAGTAAATTTAATCGACTAGCGAAACAAGTTATTGTGGAATCACAAATGATGAGACGAAGGTGTTTGTGATTACTTTTCTATCTTGCCTATCGGAGATATAAAATCTCGAGCCAATTATTTCAATTGTACTCAACACGATAGAAACAACAAGATCAGATCACGCAACTACAAAGATAATAGTTGGGTCTTGCTTCACAATCCCAATGAAGTCTTCAAGTCGTTAAACTACAGGGTCTCGAGAAGAAACCTAAGGTTAAAGGAGAATCGACTCTAGTTATGCAACTAGTAACACACAGGAGGTGTGGGGATTAGGTTTCCCAGTTGCTAGAGTTCTCCTTTATATAGTTTTCAAATCAGGGTTTGCAATCCAAGTTACCTTGGTAACAAAGCATTCAATATTCACCGTTAGATGAAAAACCTGATTCAACCAAGCTAATATCTTTCAACCGTTTGATCGAACTTAGCTTGTTACACACAAATGAAATGTACCCTCATTTAGGTTTATGTAACCGTACCTAAACGTGTACACCATGTTGGTTCACAAATAGTTAACCGAGGTTAGCCATATGATTACTCTCATATCAACCTTATTCATCTCAACCATAACTAGTTCAAATGACTCAAATGAAACTAGTTAAAGAGTTGTTCAATTGTAATAGAAAACACAATTGAAACCAAATCGGCTTGATTCACTTGAATCAATCATGAACATTATAGCCACGGTTTGCAAAGATTGCATTCCTTATGATTTAAATGTTTAAGTTCATGAACTGGCTGATTTGACAAAGTAACCAGCTTAAATATGTGTATGGGTATGCGTACTTAAGCAACCGGATTTGAGTTTTTTTAGTTTCCAAACTTAGCAGAAATTTTCGGTTCAAAAACTTCCGCCAGTATCCGTACTGGTACGCATACTTAAGGTGACTAGTTAAGAGTTTGTCAAAACCAAACTCAGCAGAAATTTTCGGTTCTAAAACTTCCGCCTATGTGTACGGGTACGCATACTTAACCTGTCTCCTTCACCAATTTCGTATACACACATATGCATACACTTGGCTCCCGGTTTATAGATTTATACACTAATGTGCGTACACACTATATCTGCTTATATCCAAACATGGTTACATTCTCAAATCTTTATTTCAATCATTGAAACATTCTTCTATAATGACAAAAGACGTTTTCACACACTATTAGCATCAAAGCAATTTTCAAGATATTGAAATAATCATTATTGAAACATTCCAATCCTACATCAAATGATTGTATCACACAAACCATTTAAGATGTTACTCGGCAATTTTCTCATGACATAAGATGAACTTGGTCAAAGCGAAAGCTTACCAACACATATTTCGAGAAATATGTAAGCGAGATATACTCAGCTCGAATTCTCAAATGTGTATAGAGAAAACTATATCTTAACACGACTTACGTCTCAATATATGAGATAGTAGAAATAGACTTTCCAAGTGATAGACGAGTTCACGTCTCCACATACCTTTTGTCGAGGAAGTTCCACAAGCTCACCTTAGTAGTTCTTCGTCTTCAAATGATGAACTCTGTGAAATCTAAGCTCAACTACACTATTTATGTCCTAGTCCGGGACATCTATAAATAGGCTAGAAATCAAGACTTCTAGTTTTGATCACTAACATTGACAAACATGCTTGAGATAGCAACGCATGTGAGTTCGACCGAGTAGTACTCTAACAGGTTGATTTAGTTGGTTCCTTAGGTGAGCATCAGAAATCAAAACTTTGTAAGCTGATTTGACTATGATACTCCGGTTCTATTAGGTTCCATATCATCTTATCTTCTTCATGTTTCACAAGGTACACTTTAAAAATTAATTCAGTTATAAGATCTGAAAATAATTCCTGAATGAAATAAGAATTTCATCTTCTAGGATTATGTAACATAAGATCAAACACATAGACTATTCTTGTTGGTTCAGAGTAGGAATATTTAGGAACAGGTAGTTGGTTAAGACCTTTGACCCAATTATCGAACCAAACTAGAGTTTTAGTTCCACACCTGACATTTCATCTGTGATATTTTTTAACGTTTTTTAAAGCCTTTCCAAATCCACGAAGAGTTGTATGGTTTATCTTGAGATGTGGAATATCATAGTGTGGACAATATTTTGAATTCATGATGTTTCCCCAAGGTTTTTCCGATTTTGTACATAGTCTCCAAGTCAAATTAGTAATTAAAGCATTATTGTATTGTTTTAAGTTCCAAAGGTTAAACCTCCATCATTTTCCGAAAAGTATAATGAAGCCCAAGATATTAAGTTAACTCACATGTTGTTTTTATGACCCCACCAAAATCTTCTTTGGTAGTTTGAAGTTACTCATATAATGAGCTGGAATGGAGTTCAACACTGATTTAATCAGAGTGGTTCTTGCAGTCTAATTCAATGTTTTAGAACTCCATCCTTGAAGTCTATTACCAAAAGCATCTTCAATAAAAGTGAAGGAATTTGTTTTGTATGTTCCTAGAATAATTGGAAATCCAAAATACTTATCTGAAGAATACAGTTGCTTAACTCCCAGAGAGTTTACTATACTAATTTTCACTTCTTCAGACAAGTCACCAGTAATGAAAGCGGTTGATTTGGAAAAATTAATCATCTGACCAGAGAGAGCTCCAAACTCTTCAAGGATTTTGAGAATGTAATTGATGCTGTGTTGATCTGCTTGAAAGAAAAGAAGACAATCATCTGCAAATTGCAGATGATTGTTAGATGGGAAGTTTTTCACTGCTTGAATACCTCTTAAAGACTTGTTATCCTCTTTATTTTTTAAATATATAGTAAGAAATTCCATAGTAGTGATAAATAGATAGGGGGAAAGAGGATCCCCCTATCTTAATCCTCTTGAAGGAGTGAAAGAATCTATCATCCAGTCAAATGGATACAATTGTAGTTTTAATGCATTCCTGAATAAGAGATCTTCATTCTTCACAAAAACTTAGAGATTAAAGCATCTTATCCAGAAAAGACTATTCAAGCATGTCGAAATCTTTTGACATATCCAACTTGAGACCTGAACGATTATCTTATTTGATATCTTCATTGAGGGGATTAATTCATGTGTTATGATAATGTTATCAATAATGTATCTTTGTGGAACATAAACTTCTTAAGTAGGTAAAATTATTTTCTATATGATTGGTTTCATTCTTGAGACCAACAATTTTGAAATAATTTTATATGTACTTTTGGATAGGCCAATAGGTCTGTAATTGATAGACACATTTTTGTGTCTAATTTATCTCGGTTCTATATATTGATAGTGCTCATTTTTGTACTTATTATGGTGTTTTATGTGTGTGTAGGTATTTTTGGCCAATAAACATTTTTGGAAAAATCTGCTCGAAAAGTTGCGCGGGGCACCCCGGAGGACACTTGCTATTCGGACCCCTCAAATGGATAAGGGGTAACCAATTACTAAGGGGCATCCATTTCCAGGCAGCTGCTAAAGGGAGACTAGCACAAGATAGGGGGAGGTCATCTTCAACATTTCAAAAAATCAAAAAGGCGGAAAAAAGAACCAGGTTGCATACCAGATTTTGGGTTGGATTTCTAGGGTGTTTTAGAGAGATTCAATCGCTGGAATTTCTTGGGCTGAACGTGATTGAGCATAACAGGCTTGGTATGTGCGCTGGAATCGATCAAATTAGGCTGGATAATCCGGAAAAAGGAAACAGGGGTTGAGTTGTATACGGAAACTGTGTGGAATTATTTTAAGAATTTCAGGGAGACTAAAGGCGTGATATTGTTTCCTAAGGTGAGATTCTATCTAAGGAAGAGTTTCGGATGATTTGTAAGTCGTAGAAACGCGTAAGGAAGTTGGCAGAGAAGATTATTGCCGTGGCTTGCACGAAAAGAAAAAGAGAGAATTAATCGCTATTTTTAGGTTTCTGAGCAGTATAAAAGGTGTGTTCGAGTTCCAGGGAAGAGGACGAAGTTATTGGAGCAGTCGCAGAGGAGTTTGTAGCACTACAGAGCTGAATTGATCAAGTTGCAGGAAAACCCGTGTTTCTGCTGCTGAAGAACAAAGGTTGCAAATAAGAACATCGTCTCAAATTTGTAACGTTGCTACAATGACTTCTTTGTAACAGTCGTCCATCGTTTTGCAACGCCATTACACCGTTGCAAATAATCAGTGTTATAGTTTTTCATCTTTTAATCAACTTTTGAACCATAAACAAATATTTTGAGCAAGTGATTAATATGAGGAGATAAACCCCATTGCTGAGGCGACGGAGGAAGCCATTTTTCCAATTATTATGTGGTAAATTCTATTTAATTTAATTTTTGCAATTCTTTTATGATTATTTGCACTGAACTGAAATTGGATATATGGTTCTGATTAAGTGGTTGTGTTCTCAATTGATGGGTCATGCTTAGGTTAAGTCTTTTGATGGTCCATGCTTTCGATTTACAACTATTTTTTTGAGAATCTATTTGTCTAGGAGAAAATATTAGAATCACTTTAAACGTAAAGAGTTGCATAAATACTGACTAGATTAAATCACATAAAAATTGGAGATTGGTGGAATCCTGAGTCTCAGAGCTTTTTATAATCTTGAATACAATTTCTTTTTAAGTTTTATATTTTAATTTGAGTCTAAAATCGAGTCTACACAATCCGAGTTGAACGAACTTCACTACCACTTAAAAACTACATCAATAATCATTAGGTATTGGTGGATGATGAGTTTTTGGAAATATACATGTGGTAGTTTGGTTTATATGAGCTTGTATATTTTTTTAAGAGAAAAAATTATGTACCATAGTTATGATATCATCACCAACTGTGTTATGTTTGAGTTTGAAAAAAGCCTGCGGGATAACAATGTGGTCCAGGGGAATTCCAACTAGCTAAGCTTTTAACAACACATAGTAGCCTACCCTTGTCTAATGTGATACCATTGGCCATTAGAGTCTCTCAGAGAAGTTATGTTATTCCTCGATCTCTTTCTGTTATCTAATGAGTGAAAATTGGTTATATTACTATTTGCACCCCTAACTTAACGATCCCTGAATTTCTGTTGCCAAAATTCAGCTTCCACTTTTTTCCAATAGTTAAGTTTATCAATAGTGAGCTGAACTTGGCAACAATTTTTTCACTGTGCGGAAGAGACTGAAGTTGAGATACTTATTCTTAAGTTGAATAATATTTTTATCAATCTGACCAAAAAATGCTCCTTATTCCACTTGGACAAATTTTTCCTAGCTTGAGAGAGTTTTTGATTTATATCGTAGTTGTCTGTAGAAGAACCCCAAGTACTAAAAACAAATTGAGAACATGTTGGATCTCTCAACCAGCATATATAGAATTTCCATGAATTCCTTGGTTTGTAGACATCGGCTTCTGTAACTAAAAGTAGAGGGCAGTGATCTGATCCTAAGAAAGGAAGATGATAAAATTTTGAATCCAGATAATTCATTTGCCATTGGGCATTATGGAGAGCCATATCAATTCTGGATTTCTTATATCCTTTCCCGTTGGATTTATTAGACCAATGTAATTACTTCATAGGAAACCCATATCCATGAGACCAGCAGAATCAATAATGTTACAGACCCATTTATCTATTGAGGCCCTATCTGAAGGTTGACCCTTGTTGTTGATATGAACATTTACGTCACCCAAAACCACCCATGGCTGAAAAACATTATTGCTGAGATCTTTTAAAAATTCTCACTGTAAGTTTTTTATGTCATAGTGAGTAGAACCATAAACACAGGATAACAGTCATTCCTGCTTAGCTGAATTAAAAGTAACCGGGATATGGATCATATTATCCTTGAAACAAACAACATCACATGGAAATACATTTTCCAAAGAATAGTAAGATCCCCCAGACAAACCCACATAACTAGCACATAAGGAATTGGGGTAACCATAAACTTGTGTAAGGAATTTAGCTCTCTCTTCACTAATTTTTGTTTCTGCCATAAAGATAATATCTGGATTATGATTTTTAACTATATCATTTAAATGTGTCCTTAGCATCTATACCTTGGATATTCCAAGACAAAATTTTCATAGCTAAGATGTTAAAATAGCTAAAAGAAAATGAACAGAAATAAAAGGGCTCTGAATAACGAATTTGACATATCATCCAGAGAGATTGAAATTCAACAAAGAAATTGAAATTGAAATTGAATTGCAGATCAAAGATTTGATGAAATTGATTAAGAATGGGAAAAATTACCTGGTCATTAGCGATCAGATTATTGCCTTTGGAATTCCTTGAGTGATTTTGTTCTGAAACAGTTCCATGATAGGTTGGATAAGAATTTGGGGTTTGATTATTATCATTCAGAATGTCACGAGCATTTTCATTAGATTCATCATTGTCACTAATTGAACTTTGACTTAAAGAGTTTCCCTCAAAATGAGGAATGAGTGAATGAATTGGTTCTTTGTATGCTCTGGTTGAATGAAAGGTGTCTGGATCTAAATATTCGATATTGTAATCATGGAAAGAGATATCAAATCCCCCCATGTTGTCTGGCTTTTGTGTCATGTTGTTGTATCCGGAAATTAAGTATCCCTACTATGATGATGTACCTTTTTTTTTTCCTTCCAAATTTATATTTTTCAAAATATCAATTAAGCTTTCACATATAATGTTATTTAGTAAATTACATTTCAAATCGTATTACTTAAAAATAGATGTATGACCGAGTTAGTTGATAAGGAATACATCATTATCTATTAGACTATCAAATGAATTTCAAATATGATACGTCTGCAAAATAAATTCCGCCTTTTGAAAAGCTTTAATACGTAAAGTATGTAACGTATGTATTGTTGTAGAAATTAATCGACATACCTATAATGAAGTGGTCAATGATTACTACACTAAATCTATCCTTTTGTAAAATATACATGAAATAGGATATAGTCTTATACCATTACACGCTTTGTACTACGGTTTCGCAACGTATGGTGTATCGTGTTATGATATGATACGCTCGTGCCGAACACCAACACATCACCAAAGAAGCTGTAGTCCATCCTACATTTAGCATCACTCGGAAAACAGTTGCACAGTTCCATCCATTTCAACTGGATAAAAGAAATATGGATTATCTTTTTGCTTTGCTTAAAAATATTCTAAAAGATGTTCAACATTTCCCATCTTCAGAACATCTTGACGTCTTCTTCTTTATATGTGATTATTGCAGTCCATTTGAGTGACCAATTCTTCTCGTCTCCAATTGTCACAAATAAAAATAAAAACTTTTGTTCAAGATCGACAAGAAAATATAATTAGATGCAAATCTCTTGAACAAAATAAATACTACTGACTCTAGGGTTTCCACAAATTTAGTAGATTTTCACTTGCCTAGCCGCCAAAAAGAAAAGGATAAAGATATAACTTCAATATACGGCATAATATTTTTAATATCTAAAAATTCACTTGGTTAACTGACGACATAAAAATGCCAGATGCATGGCCTAGGCACGAGAGCAAAAAATCTTCCCTTATCGTGTTGTACGATAATATGCTAGGTGCACTGTGCCCAAACATGAGCGTAATGTGATGTGCCATTAACAGGCCAGCAAAGCATATTACACACACAGCTTTCATGAACTTGATCTTTTTGTTAAATAGAAGATCTATTTGGGAGAAAGCCATGCCCAAAATGTTGGAAGAGCTAACTTAAGAAAATTAAAGAATGAAAAAGAGAACTACTTTTGACTAATTTTGCAATAAATTAAGTACAGTAAAGTACTACGGTTACCAAAAATCAAAGATGATGATCAATTTGCTTAGCTCATAAACTTCTTGCTTAATAAAATAGGAGGAGTCAGGAGATTACAATTTCTGCCATGGTACTACCACCATCCAGCTAAGAGTTGTCACACAAACACATGAATCTCACTGGGTACACGTCACACCAGTGGGGTCCTCCCAAAAGTTTCAGTTTGGCTAAAGCCGTGTGATATCATCAAGTTCAAGAAATATAGTTAGTTGGCCTTGACTATTTAACACTTAGATTCTTGAGCGCCGCATGCAGATGCTTAAAGAAGGTTGCAGCTTGATTGGTGGCCAATGAGCCTATTTAGTTCTAGGCTGCTGTTGTGCTACCACCAATATCAAACTAAAATATGTCCACTACCACCAGGATCATAGCAACGCACATAACATAGTAGTTACAATGCAGTGCACTCACGTGCATAATTAAGGTAGGTTGTGATCGTGATGGTAACACCAGTTATACAAAGAGATTAACACTGATCTGATCTCCCAATAATTTGAGATTTTGACATTGTTTATTTGTATTCAACCGTAGAAAACCTAACTAAAATCTCCAAAATCAATCAAATCTTGATTCACTCCCGATATTATGCTGCTTTTACAATCTTGAATTACACTCATTAAAACCAGCTAGCTAATCAAATCTCTCATTTTCCCTCTTAATTAATCAATCACTAATCAATCGTACCCTCGTATATCTCTGTACACACCCATACATCATCTCTTGATTTCTCCAGTAGTCATCCGTATGGTCCCACGTGAGTAAATCAGGTGGTGGGTAACTGTTAAAAACTACAGATATGGTCTCACTTCATTCGAAATTCCAGCTACTTACTCCACGTGGTTGTCCCTTTTCCCTACTCCAAATACCCTCCTCGATTTCGATTTTCAACCCCCCTCGGAAGTCCAGCTGTACGTCCCTCTATCCCTACTCCTATAACGAGAAAATATTTTGCTCACTCGCTTCTTCGTCGTGAACAAAACCTACGATCTTAACAACTCACGCGTAGAATCAAACGACTTGCAAAGATTCGACAGTTTTAGCTCACTAGTCACTACTACCCCACCACCACTGATTGAATACCCCACCAACTCCATTTGCTGTATAAAAGCACCAACTTCATTTCCATCGTTCACAACAGCAAAACAAGTCTTACAAGCAGCACATTTGAGTTTTCCAAGTGTAAATAGTTACAAATGGCGGTTTCAAGAATCCGTCGCACACTTTCATTCAATAAACCAAACCTTAATCATCAAACATCCTTTTCCTCACCAAAGGGTGGAAAATCATATCATGTAAGATCAGTTAGTCTTCCATGCAGAACACATCCACTGTTATCTCAGCTCAAAGACGAAATCAATGAGCTCAAAACATGGGCATCCAAAGTTGACGACCGGACATCGTCTTGGTTATGCGACGGATTAATGATGCTTAAAGATGTTCACGATTCCGTTGACGATCTCCTTCAACTTCCACAAACACAGGCATCTCTTCGCCGTAGATCTGATTGGGTTGAGAACCTATTAGAGGATTTCCTCCGTTTTGTTGACGTGTTTGGAATTTTCCGTGCCTCGCTTGTTACATTGAAAGAAGAACAGTTATCAGCACAAGTTGCAATAAGGCGAAGAAGAGACTACGAGTCTAAATTGTCTTCTTACGCGAAAGCGCGCAGGAATATGGAGAAAGAAATGGAAAAACTCGTGTCCATTGTTCGAAGTATCGGACGTTGCTCTTTACCACCACCGGTGGGTTGTGCGTCGTTGTTAGCGTCATCGACATCAACCCAAAATGAGATTGAGTTGGCTGGAATTTTGAAAGATGTTAATGAAGTGACAGTATTGGTATCCGTGTGTGTTTTCAATGGAATTTCAAAGTCTTCCATGGGAGGGAAATATAAAGCTTGGGCTAGTTTAAGTTTATGGAAGAATAACAACAAGGAAATGATGAATAAAGATTTCCAAGGGATTAGAGAATTTGAAGAAGTGGAGATTGAGAAATTAATGAGGTTGAGAAAACAAAAAGAAGAAGAAGAAGTGAAAAGGGTGTTGATAAAAATGGAGAATTTGGAGAATTCAATTGAAGGTATTGAGAAAGAGAGTGAGAAAATGTTTAGGAGTTTGTTAAACACAAGAGTTTCACTTCTGAATATTTGTACTCAATAATCTAAAAATTGTAGCTCAAACTAGAGATAAATGAGAAAGATCTTATCTTCTTTGAAAACTATGACATTTGAAATGAAGAAGGATTAGAGAGAAAAAATGGGGGAAATTATTGAATGATAATGAAATTTAATTTTGAATTAAATTGCAAGAACTAGAGGAAAAAGAAAAAAAGAGTGTATAGTAGTAGCAGTAGTCGGAATGATTTGACAGTGTAAAATGGTTTCTTTGGAAAGAATACCCAATCGGGTTTTTTGCCATTTGAAGTTGGTCTGGTTTTTTAATTAGTCCTTAATTTGTTTTACTTCTTATTTTGTGGCGTTTGTTTTTCCTCGATCAATATCTCTCGCCCAATCATTTCTTTGCAATTTCTAAATCTTTTTCATGCCATCTCCAAAATTTTATTATCTCTCTTTCTCGGGCCTTTGCCTGTATCTCTGGATATTTTTTTTCCTTTTGTTCTTTGATCAAATATCCTTGTATGCATTATGAGTTTTCAGCAGAAGAAAAAAAAGAAGTAATATTGAAGAGTCTGAAATGTCATTCGGTTTCTGTTTGTAATCTTATTTTAATTATGGGAAAGAACTTGTTGTTGTTTTTTCTTTCCAGTTACCTGTTAGTAGTTATTGTTATACGTACCTACCAGTTTACTACACCACTTAATTACTTGATCTTACTTAATATAATTACATTATTATATCATCAATTCGATCAAAAAAATTATCATATTATCAATTTATTACTCGCTGCGTTACTTTTTAATAGGCCAGTTTTTATAAATAAATATTTCAAAAAAATAGGTCAGTTTTCTAAATGGGAAAGTCAAATGTTATTTTAATTTTTTTGATCCACTTTTCTTTTAACTTTTTTTGATGACAAGTGT
Source organism: Papaver somniferum (assembly GCF_003573695.1). Taxonomy (NCBI): domain Eukaryota; kingdom Viridiplantae; phylum Streptophyta; class Magnoliopsida; order Ranunculales; family Papaveraceae; genus Papaver; species Papaver somniferum. Next base: position 118,888,795 of record NC_039358.1, on the reverse strand, counting down.
TATGTGGATCATTTCACTTATTTCTTTGGCCGATAAGTATCATGGGGACCGTTTCACTTCACTTATTTTATTGACAAGTGTCTAGAGGACCATTTTCAATAATTAGTTCTCTTAATATCCTTAATTTTCTCAAAAAAAGAAAATGGCCTATTAAAAAATAACGAAGGGAGTAGAAGATAACAAGATCTGTATGAGTCATTAACGTTACAAGTTGTGCCAAATACTACTGCTATGATTATATTCGACTGTTATAATTATATTTTACTGCTATAATTATAAGTTGTTCCTATAATTAGATTCGACTGCAGTATGACTAATTTTTCTCGTCAAATTGAATTGATGGACAAGTGGGCGTTAAGTTCAGAACTGGAATATGTTGAATTCGATTTCGTGCATACTCTCTGATGCAAGTTAGATGGCATTTGAATCCCATAATTTGATATAGTTTTTAGAGTCATGTAATAAGGGATGAAATTTTTAACACGTATAGCGTAGTAATAAGACCATCCGTTAAGTGTTTAACCATCAAATAAAAACATCAAATTAATATTTCTCAAAGGAGTGGTGGGTACAAAATCAAGCTGGATTATGCCCCACGGATCCCAATGTTATGGCCGTGATCAATGGGTTTAAATGTATAAAACTCCGGCTATAGTTAGCTGGATAACCAGAGCTATAATTAATCAACTAATTAAATAGTTTGGTGGAACCAGACCAGGATTTTTGCTCTCAATTTGGACTAACATGAACTTTGAGTTCTTGGTTAGTATGCAATTAGAAAATAATTTATGAACACATAAATTACGAAGTCATCAACGTGTTCACAAACAATATTCGCATATAGTCTAATACTAGAATTGTACGTTGTATGTATAAAGGGGATGATTATATCGATTCATCGACTCGAAGCCTTCGAGCTTGTCATTATCTAGTCGAATATTATCATAAATAATGTTCGTATAAAGGAATAAACAGAGAATCAAGTATAAATGTAAAGCACATGAAGTTCAACGCTGAATGTAAGGTGCTGAAATGTAAATAAGACAAAGATTTACGTGGTTCGGCACTAAGGCCTACATCCACGGGGCTGGTGTTTCACTATGTATTGAATGATTACAAAGATAGTCGAATGACTTTAGAGTATACATAGGTCTGCGGAAGTAGGGGGATTACTTACTCTTCCTATTTCTCTCTCCTATATTCTCCTATAATTGCTCTGGATTGGTCGACCCCCCTCTCTCTTAGTGGAGAGGGGTATTTATAGGGTTGGAACGTGGGTCCTACTTCTGAGGTGCCGTTGTAATCTTATCTTCTTGTGCTTTGTGCCCATTACGCAGAGGTCTTGGCATATGCTGCGGCCTGAGCTTGAATACGAAGGGTTATCCTCGCCTCATCCACGAGCTGATTGACACGTGTATATCTCTTTGGTATTTAATGCGGGTAGATGGATGTCTGCTCGTGTCAGACAAGTGTCTCTTTGTCTGGTCACATCTGTGTCAGTCAAACTTCCTCTCAGCCATTGATCTGGGATCTTCCTCGGGATTGGGTGTATTAACAACCAAGGGGTATTATCTGGTGCTCCTCTAAGCCATCATACCTCTGTGATCCTCTGTCCCTGACCGTCAGATCTGCTGACCGGTGGCATCTTCTGATGAGATGCTTGTTATCATGTTTTGATATCTTGTTTTACATGCCTTCCACGTGTCTCTTTCTGTACACGTGGTGGATGATGAAAGGTGTACATACAATTTGCCCCTCTTCTTCTGACTTGGGCACATTTTGCAATTTAGAAGAAGAAAGGTCGTCCTACACGTTTCCCACCTTGCATTAACTTTCCCATAACTGCTCCTTGGTACGAGGGACAGTTATTGTCTTCTCTAGCTTCATAAATAGGAAAGAGAATGTGAAAAAAAAAACTTTTATCCTCTTCTTGTCAGTGTTCATCCCCTTCTTGTTTTCTATTCTTGTTCTTTAGTCATTTATTATCGTTATTCCTGTGAGGAAGATAACAACATTCAATTTTCTGTCTCTTTCGCTCTCGATTGTTGTTCCCTGTATCCAGACAACTAGCTTTTGATATCTCCGATCCTCCTTTCTTCGACTGTGGTTGGTGCTTGTCGTCCTCTTCTATACAGGTATGGGGTTTTCATTAGCTGCTCATCATTGATTTATCTATGTATCTACCCGTTTGTTTCCTGCTGTTGTATTCTTGGTTTTGTGATGAAGAACACACATGTCGAAGCATATATGCTTGCCCCTGTTCTTTGTTACAAAGTCTGTGAGTCTGTATCTAAGTATTATCCCTGGAGTTGGATGGAGTATTTCTGGTTATTTTTAGTTCTTAGGGTTTTTAATGTTTATCCGGATGAACCATCAATTATGGGTTTTTTGATCTTTAGTGATCTCCTCGTATTCTTCTCTAAACTGTTTTTGTGTTTCCTTGTAGATATGTCTGATCGTCCGCGGGCTCCTTACCAAACCCCGCCGTCTAGTCCGCCAAGATCCCCTCCGCGTCGAGATTCTGACAGATCTCCACTTGGGGAAGGTCCTTACAAGTCTTCGCAATCGGATCCTCGGGGTCATAGGGTTTCATCTTCCTCTGGTGCGAAGGTTGTGCCTACTAAGAAAGGGGATGTGCCGAAGGGTCCTTCTGGATCTAGGTATGCTGTTAACCGCGCCCCTTCTCGTCCTCGTGAAGATTCTAGGAGTACGCAGGCTCCTCCTCGTGATGACTCTAGGAGTACGCGGGCTCCTCCTCCTCGTACTGAACATCTGGATGTTCCGCCCCTTCGTTCAATGGCTCCTCCTTCAGTGCCTCCGCAGAAATCTTTGCCTCCTCCCGCGGTTTCTTTCAAAGGGAAGTACTCCAAGGGTACTATGTCGAGAGCTGATCCGTCTAAAAATCTTCCTTCTAAAAGGAAAGCTTCGGAATTGAGTCCTACTTCTGATTCCGCAGACGAAGAAGAAACTGTCCCCGTGATACGCACATTTCAGTTGGTAAGAAGAAGGTCACTTTCAAGCATATTGATCTTGAGATGTTCAAGGAAAAACATGAACTTCAAGCTTTTGAGGTTCGCTTCTATGCCCCTGACGATGATATCACTTACGAGCTCCTTGCTAAGTATCAGTTTGACGAGTTTCATCTGTTGACTACGGTTGGAGCCTTCGAGGCGGGTCTCATGTTGCCCCTATATAAGTCGGGTGACTCCTTTTATTATGACGTGTTGGCTAGTCGCGAAGGCTCTTCCACGAACACTCATAATCGTTCCGTGTCACAACTATCTGGGAATTATCTTCGTTCACTGAAGGAATGTTACCTGCGAAGCAAGGGAGAGACTATGATGACCTGCTATGTTCCAAATCCTGCTGAGAGAGAGTGGTACACTCCTCAGAATTTTAACAGTTCTTTTGGGGATTATGTCAACAGTAGAAACCGTAAGCCGTGGAGTGTTAGTCTTCGTAATATTGCTGCTCCCCGTGGTGAAATTCGTCTTTTGAGTGAGGTGAGTGATGCCAAGCTGAAGTATGTTCCTGGTACTGAGGGATCTGCTAAACGGAAACTCTTTCCTGCTCGTGAAAGGATTAAGCGTGACCATGATTATGAATGGCATGCTACTGTTATTGAGGTAGTTGGTCCTTGGGCTTATGGTTGGATTCCGGGTCCGCGGGTTGGCGTCCTTCTGAAAAAGCAAGCCTCGTGAAACTCCTCCTGCTCGTTATGGAGATTTCTGTCCTTGGCGTCCGAATTTCGCGGGCATGAATTTTCCTTACGCTCTTGATGTCGTTGATGGAGATGAGGAGGAGGGTTCTGGTGCTACCCATCCACGAAGAGTGCTTGCTGCCAAGGTATAGTTTCTTCTTATATTCTCTATTCTATTTGCCCCTTTTTCCTTGCTTGAAATAATTTTCATTTTTGAAGTGAGGGAAAAAATGAGCCTTTGTGGGGATGTGTACTGGTTTGTAGGTGTCGAAGAAGAAGAAACTTGGACCCAAACAATCTTCTACTGTGGTTACCGGTGAGGCTGAGGTTTATGAGGAGGTTACGAGTCCTGTAAACGAAGGGTATGCTGAGGATGAAGAAATGTCCGATGGAGAAGAGCGTACCGACACTTCTCACCCTGATGACGAAGGTGGTAATGGTGAAGAAGAAGTTGCCGCGGGTGGTGATGGTGAAGAAGGAATTGCCGCGGGTGGTGATGGTGAGTCTGAGGGCAATATTACCGTTGGTGGTACTGGCGGGGGTGGATCTGCCCCTGTTGGCGATAATATTGTTGGTGTGGGTACTCTGCCCGTTATTTCCCCTGAATTTTCTTTCGGTAGGATATATTCCGCGGGGGAATCCTTTGATGTGAATGCTGCCATGGGTCTTGCCGAAGACTTCTCATTGCTTTCCCCAAATGATGATTGGGATGTGCTTGGGGATATTGGTAAAGAAGATGCCACCGGTCAGCAGCTGAAAACGCGGTGGTCATACTGAGGCTGGTGATGTCGAGACTTGCGCGAGTGAGGGGAGAACAGCCAAAGGGAAGTCTGCGGTTGATCTCCTTCAGAGGATTTCCCTTACTCGCTAATGCCTGAAGGCGAAGATGCCATTTTGGCTTGGCTTAAGAAGAAAAGTCTGATGTTCGTCCCAACCCTGCCCCAGTGGTCCCGGTGAGAAGAATTCTGACGCTTATACTCGTCAGATGATGCAAGTGTCTTCTGAAGTCCGCGTTGCTGAGATGTGGGAGAAGAATCTGAGAGCTTCAGAAGCTAACCTAGTGGTTGACCCTCCCTCCTCTGTTGCTGATATGATGGCCATAGCTGATGGGTACCAATACGGTTTTCCCCAGCAGCGTGTCTTAGAGGTAAATCCTTGTACTGATTCCCTCATGATATACGAACATTGTATTCTTCGCGATATCGATCCCTTGGGTATAATAATGTTTGTGTTTGTGACATAGATGATGAGGAGCGAACATTGTAACCATGTTCTATACCAATTCTTAAAGCAAAGTCTTTAAAGTTGGAGGCAAGCTTCGTCATAGAGAGAAGAAGAATCTGCGGCGAGATGGAAATAATGAACTGAGGGTCGCCTGAAGGAAAAGACGCTGGGTAATGCGAGGAGAGTCTCGTTCGGAACTTGCTATAGTCCGCAACGAATTGGAGCAAGCTCGCAGAAATGTATCGTCCTCACAGGTTCGTATTTTATTGGTCTTTACTCCTCGTGATTCCCTATTGTACTTTGGTGTTCTGTCTGAGTCTCCCCACCCTATCTTCAGTGGGTGGAGTCCCCGAGCTGATATGGCTTCGGAAAGAAAGGGAACGACAGAAATCCCGTATTGCAGAGTTGGTGGGTAAGTTGAAAAGCGAAGCCGTAAAGTGGAATGCTCGTGCTGATGAGCACAACGCCTTAACAGCTGAGTGGCGTGAAAAGCGAACACTGATGGTTGATATGCAAAATAAGTACAATCATGACCGTTGTTGTTTAATGGACGCTGTGACAACCTGCGTGATGCTCGAGACATGCTTCGGACTTAGAGGCTAGAGTGCGCTTTTTGGAAGGAGAGTTACAACAGGCTCGTTCTTTCTTAGGCCCCGGGGTTAGGGATAGTATGCTGCGTCTTTCCGAGGAAAGAGATAATGCTAGGGCCGAGGTTGGTGCTCTTAGTAAAGCCCTAGCAGCGTCTCGAGCTGATGTTGCTCGCCAAGTGGAGTCTGAAAGAGATCTTGAAGTGAATGTGTATCGACTCCATAAAAGGATGGGGGAGATGAATGACGAAGTCAACCATCTTCGTCACTTGGATTCAATGAAGCAGGTAGACTTAGACGCGAGTCAATTTGCTCTTACGAACCTTCAAACGGATTATAAGAAACTATCCACGAATATGACTTTCTTGATGAGGCTCGGGACGCAGTTGTCAATGAGTATGAAGAGGCTTCGGCTAATGTCGAAGGTATAACCTCGTTTTATCGAGTGTGATTCTGTTATTTCTTCGTTTTAACCCCTTGGTATTTCTTGTTTTCAGCACTCGAGGGACAGCTTCACGCAGCAAATGATGAGCTTAAAAAACTCAATCTGCCTTAGTGCAGCAGGAAGGACAAGCCAACTATTTCAAAGGGTTGGCCGCGTCTCGTGAGGAAGCAGCGGAGATTGCCTCCAAAGAGGCGGAACGCCTATCTGCATTGCTGTCTCAGGCCAACCAGCGGACCGCTGTTATCACTTATAAAGCTCGATGTCAGTTGGCTGAAGAGACCAACAAAGTCCTAGATAAGATTGAACTTGATCTTAAAGTCGAACATGGTCTTGTCAAGAATTATCCGCGTCGTCCCCTTCCCGCGCCCTTGCCTGGTTCTTCTGGGCCCTCTTCAGGTGGTAGCGTACCTTCATCTCGCAGAGACAACCCTGTTGATGGAGCTGTATCGTCCAAGTAGATTTCTTTTATTAGTCATAGAAAGTTGATCCTTGTTGATTATATAATTTCGGATCATTTTTTGATGTGTTTCTTGCTTTATCTTATTTGCTGAATCTTGTAATCAACTCTTTATGAAATGGATCATCCTTTTGGCATACCTGCGTTATCATTCATCTTTATTTTAAGTATTGTGAAGTGTTAAACTAGAAATAACTTGCTTTGTAAAAAGTTGAGAGTGTTTGGGTGCGACGAAGGTAAATACCTTCGTGATCGTCTTGAGACCTGTCACCCCGCTGGCGAATCCTGGGCCAGAGGATTCCCAAACGGTGGGGGCCGAGGCAGCGTTCTAGGATATGGAATGCTTATTTGAAATATTTACATGCACCCATTCCGTCGACCCGCTGCCTTAAAATTGGTTGGGTATCTCTTTCTGCTGGGTGCCTTCCCCCTGGTCTTACACTCATAGACACTGATAGGGGAGCCCTGAGAGATTGTAGATTAACTACTTTCCCCAATATTGTTAATTATTATGTAATGTACATGCGTTCACCCAGCGGGCCTTTTGACCATTTCGTTTGCTTGAAGATTTCCCAAAAAGTTTGTTTGATTGATAGGTTGAGGCCTGCTACTCCTCGTCCAGAGATAGAAACATGTAAAGCGGTTACGCTGCCTTCTTCTTCTGGTATTCTTCACGCAGATGCAAAGCTGCGCTGCTCCTATGGGTAGTACGGTTTGAGCCATTTAGCATTCCAAGGGTGCCGGAGGACCTCGCCTTTCAGATTGCGAAGATAGTAGGAACCGTTTCCCGCAATGTCGTGTATTATAAAAGGTCCTCCCCATGTAGGTGCTAACTTTCCCCATTTCTTCTCTCTTGATACTGCGGATGTTCTTAGCACATACTGCCCTTCTACAAAATTTCGAAGCTTAACCTTTTTGTTGTACTCTCTCTCGCTAGTCTCCGTTGATAATTTTCCATCTTTTGCAATGCTGCTTCCCTCCTTTCTTCCAGGTCGTCCAGTCTCTCTAACATCATGTCTGTTGTGAGATTTTTCTCCCATGCTTCGGTCTTTGTGGTTGGCATGAGGATCTCTGTTGGGATGACTGCTTCAGCTCCATAAGTGAGGAGAAATGGGGACTCCCCAGTGGCAGATCTTCGTGTTGTCCTGTATGCCCATAATACATTGTGTAGCTGTTCACACCATCGCCCCTTGTGTTCGTCTAATTGCTTTTTGAGGATAAGGGCGAGGGTCTTGTTAGTAGCTTTCCGCTTGTCCGTTGCTTTGAGGGTATATGGGGGTGGACTTGTTTTTCCTTATTTTGAAAGTGTCGAAGAGCATGTCTATGTTTTTCCCCTGTAATTGTTTACCATTATCGGACACGATTTCCGCTGGTATGCCGAACCTGCAAATAATGTTTTGGAATATGAAAGTAAACACGTCCACGTCTCTGATCCTGGCTAAGGCTTTGGCTTCCACCCATTTACTGAAGTAGTCCGTGGCTACTATCAAAAATCGTCTTTTCCCTGATCCTTCGATGAAAGGCCCAACGATATCTATGCCCCATTTTGCAAATGGCCACGGACTATCCACAGAATTCAACGTTGTTGCTGGTGCGTGTATCTTTTTGGCGAAACGCTGACATTCTTCACATCGTCGGGACATTCTTGCAGCATCTTGTATCATTGTGGGCCAGTAATATCCTTGCATTTTTGCTTTGTCGGCTAGTGATCTCATGCCGCTATGATTCCCTGCGTCACCATAATGGATGTCGTTTAGAATTCGATGCCCCTCTTTCCTGGATAAGCAACGTAGTAACGGTCCGAGGAAAGATTTCTTGTACAGGATCCCATCCCGAAGATCATATCTTCCTACTTTGGAGAGTATTTTCCTGGTTTGTTTGTGATCCGCGGGTAAGGTTCCATCCTTGAGAAACGCATGGATCATCATTCTCCAATCATCTTCGTTGTTGAAATCTTCGTCTTGATTTGCTCTTGACAGGATATCTTCTTCGTCAAAATCGTCACGGATGTCTTCTCCCACCTGATCTTCGATATTTTCTTCCACTGTATCTTGATTTGTAGCAAAGGAAAATTGTGATGCAATCGAAGGCTCGTATACCCTTGTTATTTTGATAGCTTCGATACTCTTGTCCTTCAGCATGGATGATATATATGCTAGGGCATCCGCGTGCCTGAGATCCCTTCTGCATAAGTGCCGGAACTTGATGTTCGGAATTTGTGATGCCAATGTTTGGACCAAGGCCATGTAAGCTGAGAGGGTGTCGTCGTACACATTGTATTCGAGCCCTATTTGCCGTATGACAAGCTGCGAATCACTTGTCAGTCTTACATCAGTTACCCCCATCTCTATTATTAAGCGGAGGGCATGTACGACTGCCTCGTATTCGACGATGTTGTTTAGTATGCTCTTGAATTCTAACCTGAGTGCCTGTACGATCCTTTCTCCAGTTGGGGTGGTGATGACAATGCTATTCCTCCCCTTCCTTTTGGAACCATCAACGAAGACTTCCCATTGTCTTTGACTCGCGGGTTCGAGGACATCAACTGGATCCTTGCTTTCCTCGTCGGCTTCTGGTATTCCCCTAATCTCTTCATCGTTGTCCAGGGGGAGGTCTGCTAAGAAATCCGCCAAAACTTGGGATTTTTGGGAATGTTGAATTTCATGAATGATGTTGAATTGGTCCAGGTGGGTGTTCCACTTGGCTATTCTACCTACTTTTCCCGCGCTTTTGAGGACTGCTTCCAGTGGTGCTTTGCATGGGACGCGGATGAAGTGAGTTAGGAAATAGGTTCTCAGCTTTTGAGTAGCCCATACCAATGCCAGGATGAGTTGTTCGATCTTCGTGTAATTCCTTTCCGCAGAATTGAGGGTCTTACTGACATAATAGATAGGTTGTTCTATCTTCGTATTGGTTTTGACCAACACTGCGCTAACTGCGTCTTCTGTCGCTGCTATGTACAATGCCAAAACCTCATCAGGATCAGGCTTCTGCAGGATTGGAATTGAAGCCAGGTGTTCCTTGATTCTTTGGAAGGCTTCTTCGCATTCTGCGGTCCATTCAAACTTACTCCCTTTTTTGAGAATATTGAAAAAATGTTTGCATTTGTCCGAGGATCGGGCAATAAATCTGCCCAAGGCTGCTAAGGACCCATTGAGCTTTTGCACTTCTTTTAAATTCTTCGGAGATGGCATTTCCACTATGGCCTGAATCTTCGCGGGGTCTACCTCAATACCCCTTTTTGTTACCAGATATCCGAGGAATTTCCCTGAGGTGACACCGAAAGTGCATTTTTCTGGATTTACTTTCATGTGATGTTTCCTCATTGCTTCGAAAATATCTCTCAGGTCCTGGTGGTGATCTTTGCGCAGCCTACTTTTGACGAGCATGTCATCAACGTAGACTTCTAGGGTACTACCAATCCATGGCCTGAAGATAGCATCGACCATTCTTTGGTACGTTCCCCTGCGTTTCGAAGTCCAAAGGGCATTCTAGTGTAGCAATAAAGGCCATGCGGGGTGTAGAATGCTGTGTGTAGTTGATCTTCTTCTGCCAGGGCTACTTGGTTGTAACCAGAATATCCGTCCATGAATGACAGCTCTTCGTATCCTTCCACTGCTTCAACCAGTTGATCTATGCTCGGCAGGGGATAGCTGTCCTTTGGACATGCCTTGTTGAGGTTAGTAAAGTCGATGCATATCCTAACCCCTCCATTTTCTTAGGAACGACGACCATGTTGGAGATCCATGTAGGGTATTTGACTTCCTTGATGAAGCCTGCTTCTAGTAGTTTCCGAAGTTCTTTTTCTACTGCCTTATGATACTCTGGTGCAACTTTTCTTATTTTCTGCCTGAAAGGTGGCGTGCCTGGTTTGATGCGCAGCTCGTGTTGGATTATTTTCGGATCAATCCCCGGCATGTCTCCTAACTTCCAGGCGAATACATCCGCGTATTCTTTAAGTAATTTGGTTAAGGAATCTTCTTTTTTCGTCCATTATGGTCCCTACTTTGATCATCTTCGGGTTTTCTTCCGTTCCTATGTTGATTTCTTTTACGGGCTCCACTGGTGTGAACACCGGCTTCGGGTCCCCAAGGACTGGGACGTTCTTTAATTGCTATTTGGTATGTTTCTGTCCTTCGTTGGCTGCTGAAGTACTTGCCTCTGTGTTAAGGACATTATCATCCTTTGTCAAGCCCTTCCTGGTTTCCTTGAGGAACAGGTCTATGGCCTTTTCTTTCGCAGCTTCTTTATTTTTGATCCTTGGGTTTTTCGCTGCTCTTCCTGTTCGTTGTTGATACGATCCTGAGTGGTCTGGCACTCTTTTCCACCCCCCCCGAATCTCCCTTGATTCCATTACTCCCTCGGGTGTAGGGAACCTGAGATATTGGTAGTAAGTTGCTGCCACTCCCTTGAGTTTATGTACCCACTTTCGTCCAATAATGGCGTTATAGGGGGATGGGGCGTCAACCACGCTGAATCGTGTTTCTACTTTCATGGGCCCGGCGTTCACCTGCAACACGATGTCTCCCAATGGCTTTGTGGGCGCTCCGTTGAACCCGTAGATGGTGTAATAAGAGGTCATTAGCTGTTCATCATGGAGCTTCATCCGTTTGAAGGCGTCGTAGAATAGAACGTTCACTGAGCTTCCCCCGTCGATGAGGATCTTTTTGAGGTTACATCCGGCCACTGGTAGTGTGAGGACCAAGGGATCGTTATGGTCTTCCATATCTTCTTCGATATCTTCAGTATCGAAGATGATAGGTGCGTCCATCCACTCTTCGTGCTCGTCCACCTCTACGCCATCAATCTTATATAATTCGCAGTGGTCTTCGAATTGCTTCGTAGCCTCTTTCCTATCTGCGCTGTAAGTGAGGGCCCTGCGGCTTCGGAACACGAGATGGTGTTGATTGTGCGGTTTCCCTCTGGAAGTTGGACTTGCTTGGTTCGTTTGGATCTGTCCTCGGTGACCTCCTTTCGTATGTATTGCTTGAGTTCGCCAGCATCAATCAATTTTTGGATCATTATTTTGAGGTTTTTGCATTTCTCGGTCTGGTGTCCATTGAAGCAATGATACTCACAGTAATCTTTAGACTTCTCGGTTCTTGGGGGCTGTTTTCCCTTAGACCACGGCCACTCCAAATTTTCCCTTCCTTTGATCTCTCGCAAGATCCGAGCGTAGCTAGCATTGAGCTTCGTGTAAACCTGATCTTCGAATTTTCGATCGTCTTTTCGTCGTTCATCTCTTCGTTCCTTCCTATCTTCGTGAGGCCGTTCCACTGAGCTATTTCTTTTGGCCCCGCTGGTTTGTTCTGCGGAATTGGTACGGTGAGACCTCTGCGTTTGTGCCCTCGGGTTCTCACGCTGGATTTCTTCAAGACGAGCGTACTTCTCAATAATTATTCGAAGATCTTCTGTCTTAGGTACGCTTCCGTGGATCTCAACAAATAGTGGACTCATTCGGTCTAATCCCCACTTGTAGCAGTTGATACTTACTACGGGATCCACACTCCCTATGGCTTGGCAGATCTTGTGCCATCTGTTGGTGTATTCCCTCGTGTTCTCCTTGTAACCAATTGCCAGAGAAAAAAGTTTATCCATTCCGGTGTTGACAGCTTTGTTGTACATGTAGGTTCTCAAGAATTTCTCTGCGAGTTGATCGTAGGAGTTGATGGAATCAGGTGGCAGGTTGTCAAACCAAGACAAAGTGATCCCTTCAGACTTGATGGGAAATACCTACAGAGGACGCGTCGTTTTGACTCCATCGGGCTAAGATACGATTATAATACCGGATAGGTGCGCGGGATCACTGGATCCGTCATAGCATTCAAAAGTTGGGACAGGGCACTTTAACGGAATGGGGGTATTTGCCAGGGAGGAGTTAGGGCGGGGAGTTAGCTTCTTCAACCTCTTCAAGCCTTCCTCTCGCCTTGCTGGCTTTAAACTGCCGACAATCAGCCATCATCTCATCACGAAGCTCCTCCATTGCGCGGTAATATCCCACGTTCTCATGCTCAGTTGAGCGTTTCTTTCTTCGAACTTCACTGTCATAATAGTCTAAGTCTTCGGCGGCATATTCCGGATCGGATGCACTGCTTCCCCTGCGGCGTTTTCTAGGATGATTCTTCGGTCTCGATTAGGCTCTGGTGCTTTAGAATTTGCTTCGTCCAGTTGTTGGCTAGTCTTCGTGCTTTGGGAAATCCTATCTTTCAAGTCTTGGTTCTCCCTGGCCAGAAGAGCTACGGCATCTGCGTAGACCTGCTGGCTCTTTTTCAATTCTTCGAGCTCTACCATCAGTCGGTGGGACTGGTTTGATCCCTGATTGGGAGTTCCGGCTTGTACCCCTACGGCCATAGTTCCCCCTTCGTCTACTGTGTGTATTAAGGGTGGCAGAGGATCAGCTTCAATTGTTGGTATCTCCAAGTTTGGTCCCCTCGGTTGAGCTTCCACCCGCGGTACTAAAACCACTGGTATGGTTTGATTCTGACCGTTGGTTGACGGCATTCCGAAGACTGGTGGATGTGCGGGCCGATGTGTCATAGATTCTGCCACCCCTTCTCTTTGTTGATGGATTTGGTTTGAAACCAAAGTCTTGTTAGCTTCTGTAGCCTGGAGGGCCGCAAAAGTTGCGTTGTTCTTTGTGGCTGCTGCTTTCAGAGCCGCGGCTGCAATGGAGTTAGTGTTCATAGACGAGGTGATTTCCGCAGCATCCTGTCTCTGAGTAGCTGTTTTAGCTTTGTCTCCTTTCTGCTTGCTTCGGGTCATGACTGGGGTAATCCTCGGTGTCTCCTTTGAAGAGGCTTTGGTTTTTCCTGCCTCTAGTATCTTTTCCATTTTTAGTCTTTTTCTGCATAGGGGAATAAATAAATAGAACCAAAGATATCCACGAGGATCGGGTTAGTTCCAATCGTATCCGCAAAATTATTGGAATAGAAGGAAATGAGCTGCCCAAGGGCCTTAATAAAAGAGAAACATAAAGACTCCATCGGTCTAGTTTTCGCAATACAAATCCTCTAATAAACAATCATGGACCTTGTTTTCAGACTACTTTTGAAAAGGAAAACTCTTGAAAAGGCAGATCCGTCGCGAGAACTCATGAATCTGGATTATTAAGTCTTAGTTTTAAAAGAAAAACGCCTCACGTGCAAATCTGTGATAGATAGCCGTGGATGTGTCTGCTTTGAAATGGTGTTTGTGAAAATGAAGACCATGAACCCAGAATAAAAAAGGTTTTGAAAGCACGCTGAACCCAGAATAAAAAAGGTTTTGAAAGCACGCTGAACCCAGAATAAAAAAGGTTTTGAAAGCACGCTGAACCCAGAATAGGGCACAACCATAATGCGCGTTTAAGGTGAAATCACAGGATAAGATAATTCTTTTACCGGGACAAAGTCCCTGTTTCTAGCGCCAGATTGTGAACACATAAATCACGAAGCCATCCACGTGTTCACAAACAATATTCGCATACAGTCTAATTCTAGAATTGTACGTTGTATGTGTAAAGGGGATGATTATATCGATTCATCGACTCGAAGCCTTCGAGCTTGTCATTGTCTAGTCGAATATTATCATAAATAATGTTCGTATAAAGGAATAAACAGAGAATCAAGTATAAATGTAAAGCACATGAAGTTCAACGCTGAATGTAAGGTGCTGAAATGTAAATAAGACAAAGATTTACGTGGCTCGGAACTAAGGCCTACATCCACGGGGCTGGTGTTTCACTATGTATTGAATGATTACAAAGATAGTCGAATGACTTTAGAGTATACATAGGTTTGCGGAAGTAGGGGGATTACTTACTCTTCCTATTTCTCTCTCATATGTTCTCCTATAATTGCTCTGGATTGGTCGACCCCCCTCTCTCTTAGTGGAGAGGGGTATTTATAGGGTTGGAACGTGGGTCCTACTTCTGAGGTGCCATTGTAATCTTATCTTCTTGTGCTTTGTGCCCATTACGCAGAGGTCTTCCGCATATGCTGCGGTCTGAGCTTGAATACGAAGGGTTATCCTCGCCTCTTCCACGAGCTGATTGACACGTGTATATCTCTTTGGTATTTAATGCGGGTAGATGGATGTCTGCTCGTGTCAGACAAGTGTCTCTTTGTCTGGTTACATCTGTGTCAGTCAAACTTCCTCTCAGCCGTTGATCTGGGATCTTCCTCGGGATTGGGTGTATTAACACCCAAGGGGTATTATCTGGTGCTCCTCTAAGCCATCATACCCCTGTGATCCTCTGTCCCTCACCGTCAGATCTGCTGACCGGTGGCATGTTCTGATGAGATGCTTGTTATCATGTTTTGACATCTTGTTTTGCATGCCTTCCACGTGTCTCTTTCTGTACACGTGGTGGATGATGAAAGGTGTACATACATAATTAGCACTTATTCTCTTATACCGATGCGCTTTGCACCCACCTAGGAGTCAAAGAGTAATCGCGGGTGTTTGAGGAGGGTCAAGACTCAAGACACCCTTGATGATTTAGCATCATCGTCAAACTGAGTTAATCATGACATGTTAAATTTCAAAATAAGCTTAAGGCCATGCATGTAAACTAAACTGCACATTTGGATTAGTTCTTAGGATAAGAAGGTATATTAATTAGTTAATCATCATCAACTGCTCATACTACATTGATTTAAATCGATTCTTAAACTAATGTCATGAAGATAACTTTTTATTAGAATTCTTATCTAGTTGTTGAAAGGGCATTTTTAAACAGACAAAAACTGATCAGTTGTGAGTTGTGACTGTAGACTACGTTGAAGAATGCAAGTGGTGAGGTGCTTTGCCAAAAAAGAAAAATGTTAATTAAGCATTGGCAGCTGATTAGATGCACAATTCCATGCATGTTATGAAGAATTAGGTTATTAGCTAGATTTCCATATAAAGGTTAGTAGCTAGTAATATTTAATAATGCAAATGGCATGCGGAGTAGAAACTAGAGCTGGAGAGAGAAACATAGTAAGTATGCTCTAAGGTTGAAATAATTGCTGGCCGTGCTATACCAAACATATAATTCGATGATTGAAGAGAAATAACATTTTTATAAATGAATCAATCAATGTTGTAATGCCTAGGAGAATGATGCCATGCATGAAAACATGTCGAGTCATGACTCATGAGAATATGGATAATCAGGGATCCTATAAATCATTGGTAGCTAAGGGCCGAGTGAATAAATGGTGGAGGGTGTTTCAACATGGCATTGCACCAAATTTCTCCCACAATGACAGCTTCATTTCGCTTAGCTTTGTTTTCTTGTAATTACTTTCTCAATTATTTTTTGCATAACTAAAAACCTATATGATCTGCATGTGTTTCTCAAATCCACTTGCTTAATTAATAATTAAAACTCGGGTTTCTATCACTAACTCGATAAACTTCGTTGATTAATTAACTAAAGAATTCCTATTAAGTTTCTTCAGCAATTTAGGGCAGAGAGGAATTATTCTTAGAATCGGTATTTTGTTGCTCATGCACTTGAATTTTTTTCATTTGTTTGGTGATGTTTTCTTGTTTATATATATACTTTGAGGTGCACATGGGGCTTTTAGGTAGCAAAGATGCTTACAAGTGTGGTTTGAGTTGTTTATATATTTTCATTCCTCCGATATTGCTGTTCTTAATCATATTTATTGTATACCTAATGACATGAAACTCTGTAACAAAGGTAGTGACGGAGTTCATCAATGGTGGACAATATGTAAGGAATGATTCCTTGACTAAGGCGGTGAGAGCGCGAACATGTCTGCAGCTGCAGTTAGCTCTATAATGATATTCACTATAGGTCGACGACGACATTAATTTTCTTTGATTTTGATTTAAATAATTGTGCTAAAGTTTTATTTTTTAATCTTGAATCACAGTTTTAGGATGATATGCCTACGTATACTGGACAACCGAAAATACAGTAGTTACATGGTTGATTAAATATTTTCAATGAAGGGAGTCAAAGTAAAAACGTTATCACCTGCTGTTGCGCCAAAGCCCGCAAAATCGATTGCACAACTGCACAGTAGTATTCTAATAATTGTTAAGAGCAACTGCAATGGACGAGTAAATCCAAATTTTTACTCGAGTGGGCTGGCGTAGTGGGACGGACCATCAATCAAAATTTGATCAAAGAGTAAAATCCAGACCAAATTTGGTCGGCGATCAAGACCAAATCCAAATATAGTCGGGCGTTAATATAATCTCCGCTACACATCGGGCGTTGATATAATCTCCGCCATTCATCGCGCGTTGGTATAGTTAACGTCCAACGAACAGGCGTGCATATAAACTTCGCCTGAATGGGGCGTTGGTAAAGATAACGCCCGATGGGGCGTTCATAAACTTAACGCACGAAATGGGGCGTTCATATACTTAACGCCCCACTCCACTTTAAGTTTTAAACTTTTGAAACTTGCATGGGGCGGGCTTTATACCTCCGCCCCATTATTATTATTTTGTTTTTGTTTTTTTGAAGCGTATACTATACCAATGCCCCACGTCAGTCGTTATCTTTACCAACGCCCCATTCAGGCGTTATCTTTACCAACGCCTGATCCCAGGCGTAATCTTTATCAACGCGCGACCAAATTTAATCTGCAACCACTACGCCATACGACGGACTAAACCCAAATTTGATCTTTTTTTTAGTCTTTGGTCTTTGATTATACTCGCACCACTGTGGACACTCTAAGTACACAAACACTCGCACAAATGAGAACAACAATTAGCGAGATGAGTCCCACAAAGAAAAATAAGCAATTTATATATGAGGTAGGATCCATGGACACTCTTAAATGGACAATGTAAGATAAGATTTGCGCCATTTTCAACGGTTGAAATTAAGATCGGTAGATGGTGAGGTTTGCTATCTTGAATTGCGTTCATTTTTTTTGTAGGAATGTAGAGTCTTATAAGAGGAACATATCATCAAAATATTACACTTACATTGATTGTCGTTTGGATTTTGCGGAGAAAATAGTGTAAATCTTGTCTGACATTGTCCATCTAAGAGTGTCTGTGGATCCTCCCTCTTTATATATTATCGTAAGAGAGAAAATATATAAAACCCATGTGAGAAGAAGAAATTTTTGGTGTGAAATTTAGGTTTTTTCATGGGATATATATATACAAATGGGTAAGGTTTTCACTTTATGGGAAATTAGACTAAGGCCCCACCCATGAGTTACCCATAATATGAGGCCCTTAATTAAAAGAAGTTCAAATCTAGGCCCCGAATTATTAAAAGACATTCATACCCTTATGTATATGTCAAGCCCCTAATTAAATAAAATTTAAATGTAAGTCCAAAATTATTAAAATATAGTAAACATGATGTCACAGTCATCTTTACCACCGACCACCACCACCACCTCTGACGACCACCACTTCCGATAACCACTGCCGCCCACCATCACCAGCAGCAACCACCACCACCGCCTCCGACTACCCCCGCCACCACCTCCGACGACCACCACCACCAACCACCGCCATCCACCACCACCACCACCGCTTCCGACCACCGTCGTCCACAACCACCACCGCCTCCGAGCAACAACATATGGATGTGTAATCAGAAGTTACACATGCACATGTCATGTTTAGCCAAAATTTACACATCCATATGGCATGTGTATCCAGACGTTACACATCCATATGGCATGTATAATGAGAAGTTACACATCAAAAAAATAGACATCAAAAAGAAAACATAAAAAAAATACATGTATTACTTTAATATTCATTTACAATAATTTCATAGCATGTGTAACTAGAAGTTACACACGCATCTGTCTAGTGTAATTGAGAGTTACATATGTATCTATCTAGTGTAATTGCGAGTTAAACATGTATCTGACTTGTGTATTCAGCATCAACTCCAATTCCAGCGAGACCAATACCACAAATAAGCAATTAGCTTTTATGAAGTTATCGGAAACCTGAAATAAAACAACAAGCAATCAGTTTTTATAAGATTAAATGAACAATACATACAACAATGTATATCCACATGTATTTGACTAGTGTAGCTAGCAGTTACACTAGTCAAATATGTGTGTAACTAGTAGCTATATGTTTGTTGTGGTACATGATGTGACTTGATTTCTTTCCACATTATAACAAACAAAAACCTGTAATTGAAGTTACCATCTATTTATCGTCTGCATTTTATTCTAAAAAGAAACTTGAATACCTAAGATCGAACATCAGGGAAGGAATATATCTTAGCCTCTCTGGCTCCATGCTTTCGCTTATCCCTATGTGCACTAGCTCAGTAGCCATAACTATTGTGATAATTAGAGCACAAATCAGTTCTAAGATATATACAACGATGCAAAATATCAAATTAATTCTACTTCGTATTCAAAATGTGAAGTAGTATCACCGTTGCTAACTCCAGGGTAAATCCCACTAGTTGTTATGGCAGGTATGTTAGCAGCTACTGCTTTCTGATGAAAGGAATTAATAATCCTTTACATACAGTTAAACTCTACACGAAAGAAGAGAAAATCCATTAAAATTTTGAAAAAATCATGACATTCTCAAGGGGTTAAATTCGGGCATATATGCAAACTAGTAAACCGAGCTACCCATCATTTCTGCTTCATTTAAGTAGCAATTAAACACCCAATTTACCTAGCGTACTCGTAAAATCCGAAGGCATCCACTTCGCAGTTACACAACATTTTGAACAAATCCGTTTTATGATAGTTTCACAATTAAATCAGCTAGGTCTAGTAACAACATTTTCGTAAAATCCGTTTTATGCCACATCCATATATGACATATGTATCCAGCAGTTTAATGAAAACACGTATCATGTGTAAATTAGCATGTGTAATTATAAGCTACACATTCAATTAGCATGTGTAACTTGCAGATACACATGCATCTGAATTGTGTAACTAGGAGTTACACATGCATCAGACTTAGATATGTCAACATAAAATCAACAAATTCTAGAGTATTGACTTAAGAATAAGCATACCTCTGCCACCTTCTCTGTCTCTTCAATTAATTAGTGCAGTCCAAGCATTGAAGTCTAATGATATGGACTTGACTATGCTCCACAGTCGCTTTTCTGCAGTAGAAGCATTGAAATCTTTCATTACCTCGCAAATGTAACTTTTGATTACTACAACAGGGTATAGATATGAACCTTGTGCTAGCAAATTAATATCGTAAAAAATGATCACACACCCGATTCAGCAGCATCTTGCCATATAGTTCCAGTAGCTTGCCTTGTAGGGTAAGTAAGAGGAATACAAGTAGCCGAAAATGCAAGCTTGTGCTCATCTCCGCACCTTCAAGAATGGTAACCACATTCAAAAGCTACAATCAGCAAAAATCCCAGGAATACAAAATGTATGTGTAATCAGTAGTTACGCATGCATATATATGTCATACGTAATCATTATTTCACATGTGTAACTCGCAGTGACACATACAATCAGTACAATACTTCATCTCTATCTTTCTGTAGAAACAACCATAAACAATACTCCCAACATCTAGCTTGCTCAATTCTAGAAAGGAAATATTTTCTGAACCATCCATTCCCTTCCCCAATCTAAGTGTACAATGAAATTTAGGTTTCATCACCAATCCTAAATGTTACATTCTTTAGATTATCATGTATTTATTGAACAGATTCAGTCGCATTTTGTTGCGGTTTATCAACAGACTAATATAAATCGGAATCTATAAACTAACTGCACAATGTTAACATCACAGTATTATACTGAACAAGAAGATATAATAGACTTACAATTATTTTGCTGAACTCGATTCCTGATACAACGAAAAGTATAACTCCAGCTACACGTAGAATAAAAAAAAATTAGGTTCAAGTTCATGCAGACGCAAAATCAAACTAAGTTCAGAGATAAAAGAGAGAGGAATCAAATCCAAAACCTAGAGTTCCAAATTCGAAAATAATTGATGGGTAATAGAGATAAAGATACTCTTATTACAAATCTAAAGTTTGATTTTCAATCACGAAAGTGCATCGAGAGATCGATCAAATCTCAGTTACGAATCAGAATAAAAGAAGAAGAAATTACCTATTTCTTTCGATTTGATAGTGAATCCCACTATTTTATCCTTTTTATTCTTCTTCTGCAACCTACAAATCAACAACGATTGACTAATTCATTCGATTATTGTAGATTTCGTAAACTAATCGATTGTTGATATTTTTTGATTGAAATTTCTTTGAAGATTTTCTCTCAAAAGTTCAATTCAGGTGAGATTATACAGATCTAACTCTGATTATGATTTCAGTACCAGATTCACGATGAAATCAAACTATTAGGGTGTTCCAAATAATTTTTTTGAATATTTTTTTAACCCTAAAAAATTAAAATCGAAATAAAAAATCAAACAAATCGAACAACTAGAACAACACAATCAAAACGTACGTAGACTCAAAATAGTATAATCGACAAAAATCTCGTGTTCTTCTCACCAGATCTGAAGAGATACAATCAAAAACAAAAAACAAAACCTAATCAAACTACGAATGGAGAACAAAGAATGACGAAAACATATTGAATCAAATCGAAAACCTTAACCGAAGTAGCTTTGAACAAATGAAACCTAGATTAAAATTCCATTTTTTGAATCGAATCGGTATACTAATTGATGATTAAAATTGAATTCGTAGTTGCTAATCTATTCACCTCAAATGAATGCGGATCTGTAAATCGAAGAAGAAGAAAAATCCTAGAAAATATCGCAGGAGCTATGGAAGTTTATGAAAGAGAAACGAAGAAATGAATCTTGTTTCAGTCTCTAAAACAAGGTATATATCCGTAGGGATAGTTATGGTATTTGTTATTTTCTGATGACGTCAGCTTCCAGTAAAATTTCAAAATCTGGTCCCAAAATGAAAATTTTTGGGCCTAAAAATATCAAAATGTGAAAGAATGGAGTTGATAGTGAATGATCCATTTTGTTTGATTTCTAAATGTTGAACCCATATAGTAAGGGGTTTACAATAGTTTTCACTTTATACTTATTATTGAAGAATAGGGTTTCCTTAATTTAGCTATTAAGTTCCTAGACTTTAGGATCAAGTAAACACATAAGAGTTTATCCCAAATTCGAAATCGATAAATTTGATTTATCCCAAAACTCTTTCCATCGACTATACTATCCAAAAAATCCACCGACCTAGTCAAAAATTTCCAAGTCAGATCATGCATATATGTATGAAACGAACAATAAAAAAATCACTTTCGTCTTTCAAGGTCGGTTGCACCAAAAGCTGCCTATGTATTTTCTACAAGGAATCAAAGTAATCGTAGTTCACTTAACGTCCTTGCTAGAAGGCCTACACCAAGTTCTTAAAGCCCTCTATTCAGAAGGGTATCTCACAAAACTGGAAAAGTGTAGATCAATTTCGAGTAAAGACGAAACTTGACCCCAAATACTACTTTTGTTAGCATATCAAATGGATTAAGCATCGATTTTCACAAGTAGAATTTATTCTTCTTCTATAATTTCCCTGACAAAGTGAAATCGACCATTTATATGTTCGGTTCTCACATGGTGCACTTGGTTCTTCGCCAAGTAAAATGCATTAAGACTATCATAATGCATTTGCAGTTGTTCCTGCACAACACTCAAGATATTTAGCAAACCCTTTAACCATGTGGGCTTCTTAAATACCTAGCTGACGTCTTTTATAGTCATATGAGTTGCTTCAACCAAAGTGAAGATTTTTGTGATTATCCTGCCTCTAATAGAAAGCATATTTGCTTCCATTTAGATGTACTTCAGTCAAGGTCTGGAAATTTGTTTGCAATAGAACAAGTCCATCAAACCTGAAGGATATGAAATACTTGCACTCTAAGAGAAGCCTAAATCACTACCACCCCACATGAATAATCTAAACAAATCGAACAAGAAGTGATTTAGATATCTATTTTGTGGAATCACAAAGTACTCATGAATCAAGTTCTTGATCTAAAGTTTCCAAAACTTATAATATCAATAAGAACAAGATTCGGATAACAAGAACTATCAGGTAAAAGTAGGGTTGCACAAAACCGAACCTAAACCGTGAACCGATCACTTTTAAAACGAACCGAATGAAACTGAATCCTAATGGTACAATCACGGTTGTCAGTTTCAGAAAACTGACAGTTTTCGGTTCCGTTCCATTTCTGCTCAAAAACCGAACCAAAAACCATTAGTTTAATCGATTATATCTGGCCGTAGGATTTGAATGAGTTACAGCCGCAGGATTTGAGAATTAGATCCTAATACTTATACCTTCTCTTCTTTTATATTCTTATCTCATTCCGCAATCTAGATTACTGAAGTGAACGTCTCTCGATATTTTTCTTTGCCTACAACACTAGTTTAACCATCACCCACACCATTAGTCGACCTTAGAATCAACCAAGTTCATGCAAGTACCCTTCTCTTACTCTCATCCTCTAAAAACTTCGCATCTTCTTGATTCACAACAACTCCCTTCAAATCCCCAAAATCTGAACTTGCTTGATTCATTTTTTGATAAAATAAATTCTGGATTTGTACTTGTTTTGATGAAATAAATTAAGGGTTGTTTTTTGTTTGCTATCAGAAAAGAGATCGAAGCGATTTTAAGGTGAAAAGAATTTTTTTCCCTTGATTTCTGGACTTACTTATAGGAATCTGTCTTATTTATATACTTTAGTTTTTGTGATTTAATCAACATCGTTGGTAAGTGAATCATGGGTGCAAGCTTCTTTATCTTTCTCAGTTGCGACTATATTTGTTTGTTTTGTCTTAATCGATGGACTCCTCTCGTTATTCTAATTAGTCTAATTTTCACTTGATCTTACTTTGAATTAGTTGTACTTATAAATTAAAATGAGAAGCGTAGAGGATAGAGCGAGATATAGATACTAATTAGCTTTCAATTTTAATTTCTTAAACATGGGTTTTGCTTTAAATTGTTCAAATCAAAATGGGTATTGTATTCCTAAAGGCTAAAGTATTATTCATAGGAAATGATGTGCCTGCCCAATTCTGAACAACAAAGTGAAGAAGAAGAAAAATATTTCAATGGTGGTTCTATTACAACCTCTGAATCTGAAGATTAAAAAAGTGATGGAGGAGAAATGGAGCTGAAAGAGAACCATTTTTTTGTTATTTTCTGATTTTAACTGTAATTCCAAATATGAAAATCATATAAGATTATAGCAGATGTTTTTTTGTTTTTTGTAAAGTTATAGCTTAAAATTTCGGTTAACCATAACCGACAAGTTTTGTACCGAACCGAGATGGTTAAGAACCGAACCGAATTATCAATGGTTATCACCGCTTTTCAAATCTGAAAAACCGAGTACTTCAGTTTCGGTTTTTTTCCTGCCAATAACCATACCGAACCGAACCATGTGCACCCCTAGGTAAAAGATAGTCTTACGACGATTCATGAATCCCTTAGTGAAGTATTTCGAATTCATAACCTAATATAGTTTTTCCAGAGGAAAACTAGGTTTTTAAAGGACGACTCTAGCCCAACTAGGACAGGGAAGTGCCAGGATTAAGTTTTTAGTGTGCAAATAGTCGTCTATTATATTGATGAATAATGCTAAACAAAGAAGGTTTGTGAACTAGATTCCATGTATAGGTCTTTCTTTGTGTTCCGCTAGTTTATTGTGATAAGAACACAAGTCTTTATATTTATAAGTTCAAGTCCGTGAACTGGTAAAACAATTTTTGAAATTAAAGAACTAACTTGACTTACTCATTATCTTGCATTCTTCTTTGTAAATATCATCATTATACTAAACTCATACGACTTAACTCAGTATATAGTATGGTAGATAATATGAGTAAATATGATAGTTAGTTTTCAAATACCTCTGTTGATGAAGTTTCCATTAACATCATTTTCAGTATTAAATTCTCAAGGTCAATCGGTAAAATCTATTACTCTACTACCGTTCTCTAATCCTAGTCTGAAACTGATTTTAATAGATATAAATCAAGACATGGTTTTTGAAAAAGCGGGGGTCTAACAACCACACCCAATATTTCGATTAGCAATTTGTATGGACTAACTCCAATATACTTTCTAGAGAATCAACTAGACAGTCAGACTCAATCTAGAGAAAAGTATATCGAGGAGTTAATATCTCTCTCACTTGATTTGATTTTTACTCAAGCAAATAATAATTTGCGAGTCTTTATCAAATACAAGGATAATAAACTTGGATGGTACCAAAGGACCAATATCCAAGGATCAATCAATTTCCAATCAACAACCAAAGGTTGGATTTCACAATTGATCGATACAACGCACAACGTGTGATATTTCAATTATATTAGAAAATATAATGCGGAATAGAAATAACACAGACACCAGAAATTTTGTTAACGAGAAAACCGCAAATGCAGAAAAACCCCAGGACCTAGTCCAGATTGAACACCACACTGTATTAAGCCGCTACAGACACTAGCCTACTACAAACTAACTTCGGTCTGGACTGTAGTTGAACCCTAATCAATATCACACTGATTCAAAGTACAGTTGCGCTCCTTACGTCTCTAATCCCAGCAGGATACTACGCACTTGATTCCCTTAGCTGATCTCACCCACAACCAAGAGTTGCTAACCCAAAGTCGAAGACTTTAATAAACAAATCTGTATCACACAGAAAAGTCTATGATAATAGATAAATCTGTCTCCCACAGATAAACATACAAGTTTGTTCCGTCTTTTGATAAAAATCAAGGTGAACAGGAACCAATTGATAAACTGGACTTATATTCCCGAAGAACAGCCTAGTATTATCAATCACCTCACAATAATCTAAATCGTATGGTAGCGAAACTAGATATTGCGGAATCACAAACGATGAGACGAAGACGTTTGTGATTTCTTTTTATCTTGCCCTATCGGAGATATAATCTCAAGTCAATTATTCAATTGAACTTGTACGATAGAAAATGGGAAGATCAGATCGCTTAATTACAAGAGAAGTAGTTTCGTCTGGCTTCACAATCCCAATGAAGTCTATAAGTCGTTAACCGACAGGGTCTAGAGAAGAAACCTACGGTTAAAGGAGAATCGACTCTAGCAAACCAACTAGTATCACACAGGAGGTGTGGGATTTGTTTTTCCGGTTGCTAGACGTCTCCCTTATATAGTTTTCAAATCAGGGTTTTCAATCTGAGTTACCTTGGTAACAAAGCATTCAATATTTTCCGTTAGATGAAAAACCTGACTTATCCAAGCTAATATCTTTCAACCGTTAGATCGAAACTGAGCTTGTCTCACACACAAATGAAATGCATTCATTTAGGTTTGAGTAACCGTACCTAAACGTGTACATTGGGTTGGTTCACGAATATTTAACCAATGGTTAGCCATATGATCACTTTCATATTAACTGTATTCATCTTTCTCATAACTAGTTCAAATGACTCATAAGAACTAGTTCAAGAGTTGTTCAATTGCTTAGGTCTTTATACATAGACACAATTGAAACAAAATCGGTTTGATTCACTTAAATCAATTCATGAACAATATAGACATGGTTTGCAAAGATTGCATTCCTTATTGATTTATTGTTTAAGTTCATGAACTTCCGATTTGAGAAACCAGCTTGGTACGCGTACGTGTACGTGTACATAGCTACCGGACTTGAGTTTGGAAACTCAGCAGAAATTTTTGGTTTGAAAACTTCCGTGGGTACGTGTACGGGTACGCATACCTAGGTGATTGTTTTTCAGTTTGCAAACTTCACAAACTACAGCAGAAATTTTCGGTATGAAAACTTCCGACAGTACGCGTACGGGTACGCGTACCTAACCTGTCTCCTTCAACAAAACCGCATGCACACATATGCACGCACTTGGTTTCCGGCACATGGATTTATATACTAATGTGCGAACACACTATGTATGCTTATATCCATAGTTGGTTACGTAATCTCAACTCCACATTTCAATCATTGAAACATTCTTCTATAATGTTATAATAGTCGTTACACAAAAAGAATCGACTATCGTCATCAAAGCTATTTTCAAGATTGAAACGTCATCATGACTTTCATCACGGGTAAAGATGAAAATGGATAAATTAAAATCTTACCAACACATATTTCGAGAAAAAGATAGGCGAGTAAACTCGACTCGAAATAGCAAATGTGTATATATGAAAACTATCATACTTATACGACTTTTGTCTCAAGAGTAGGAGATAGAGTAGATAGACTTTTGAGTGACAGATGAGTCAAGTCTCCACATACCTTTTGGTCGGATGAAGTTCCACTGGTTCCTTGAGTAGTTCTCCGTCTTCTTAAGATAATCGCCATGGAGTCTGGAGCTCAACTATTCCTAACTATCATAGACCGTGACTTAGTCATAAGTAAACTAGAAATCAAGATATATAGTTTTGATCACTAACATTGACAAACATGCTTGAGATAGCAACGCATGCGAGTTCGACCGAGCAATGCTCTAACAGTTTTGATCAACTAGAATTAACAACAAGCTTGACATACCAAAACTTGTGAATTTAACCGAGCGATGATAACAATCTCCCCCTTTGCCAATTTAGTAATAAAATCTGTCAATTACATATGGATAAAATACAAAATAAATTTTCAACTTCGTCTCCATAGTGCAACTTAATTTATTGAGTCTTCAACACTCTTGAATTTTACGTACTTCAAGTTGTTCTATGGTTCTACATGCGTTTGTTAAACACCTTGTTATTGAAGATCCGTAGCTTATAACAACTTATAAGAATACTCAAGTTAGAGCATTTTGAATTAATAATCAATCAACTCAATGGTTTTTATACCAGTGCATAGTATTGTTACCTATTTCAGAATTCATTATACCAAGATTTTAAATCAATACTTTGGTGATATGTTCTCTATCTTAGTCTCTACCTATCTCTTTTTGCTAGATTTGGACCATGTAATTCATTCCCCTTTAAGCCATATGTTTTAGTATATTTCTTGTTAGAGCACTACTCGGTAGAACTCGCATGCGTTGCTATCTCAAGCATGCTTGTCAAGTTTAGGCGTCCAAACTATATGTCTTGATTTCTAGACTACCTATAGCTAAGTCTAGGTTTAAGACGGATTAGTGTAGTTGAGCTCCAGAGTCCATGGCGATCATCTTACGAAGACGAAGAACTACTCAAGGAACTAGTGTAAATTCATCCGACTAAAAGGTATGTGGAGACTTGAACTTATCTATCACTCAAAAGTCTATCTCTCTATCTCCTACTCTTGAGACAAAGTCGTATAAGTATGATAGTTTTTATACATACACATTTACTATTTCGATCCGAGTTTACTTGCCTATCTTTTTCTCGAAATACGTGTTGGTAAGCTTTCGCTTTAACCACTTTTCATCTTTATCCGTGACGAAAGTCATGATGACGTTTCAATCTTGAAAATAGCTTTGATGATGATAGTCGTGAATAACGGTTGTTATGATATTATAGAAGAATGCTTCAATGATTGAAATGTAGAGTCGAGATTATGTAACCAACTATGGATATAAGCATATATAGTGTGTTCGCACATTAGTGTATAAATCCATGTGTCGGAAACCAATTGTGTGCACTTGTGCATGCGACATTGGTAAAGGAGACAGGTTGGGTACGCGTACCCGTACGCGTACTGGCAAAGGTTTTCGATCGAAAACTTCTGCTCGAGTTTGTAGTTTACAAACTGGAAAACCAGTCACCTTAGGTACGTGTACTCACGGAAATTTTCGAACCGAAATTTTTCGCTGAGTTTCCAAACTCAAATCCGGTAGCTAAGGTACGCGTACCCAAGCTGGTTATTTCTCAAATCGAAAGTTCATGAATTTAAAACAATAAATCAATAAGGAACGCAATCTTGCAAACCATGGCTATATTGTTCATGAATTGATTCAAGTGAATCAAACCTATTTTGTTTCAATTGTGTCTATGAATAAAGACCTAAGCAATTGAACAACTCTATCAACTAGTTCTTATGAGTCATTTGAACTAGTTATGAGAAAGATGAATATGGTTAATATGAAAGTACTCATATGGCTAACCTCGGTTAAATATTTGTGAACCAACCAAGTGTACACGTTTAGGTACGGTTACTCAAACCTAAATGAAACACATTTCATTTGAGTATGACAAGCTAAGTTTCGATCTAACGGTTGAAATATATTAGCTTGGAGAAATCAAGTTTTTCATCTAACGGTGAATATTGAATGCTTTGTTACCAAGGTAACTTGGATTGCAAACCCTGATTTGAAAACTATATAAAGGAGACATCTAGCAATTGGAAAAACTAATCCCCACACCTCCTGTGTGATACTAGTTAGTTTGCTAGAGTCGATTCTCCTTTGACCTTAGGTTTCTTCCCGAGACCCTGTAGGTTAATGACTGAAAGACTTCATTGGGATTATGAAGCAAGACGAAATTACTTCTCTTGTAGTTGAACGATCTGATCTTTCCATTTTCTATCGTACGAGTTCAATTGAATAATTGACTTGAGATTATATCTCCGATAGGGCAAGACAAAAAGAAATCACAAACATCTTCGTCTCATCGTTTGTGATTCCGCAACATCTTGTTTCGCTCCCATACAATTAAGATTGTTGTGAGGTGATTGATAATACTAGGTTGTTCTTCGGGAATATAAGTCCGAATTATCAATTAGTTCATGTTCACCTTGATTTATCAAAAGACAGAACAAAACTCATAGGTTTATCTATGAGAGACAGATTTATCTATTATCATAGACTTTTCTGTGTGATACAAATTTGTTTATTAAAGTCTTCGACTTTGGATCGTAGCAACTCTTGGTTGTGGGTGAGATCAGCTAAGGGAATCAAGTGCGTAGTATCCTGCTGGGATCACAGACGTAAGGAGCGCAACTGTACCTTGAATCAGTGTGATATTGATTAGGGTTCAACTACAGTCCAGACTGAAGTTAGTTTGTAGTAGGCTAGTGTTTGTAGCGGCTTAATACAGTGTGGTGTTCAATCTGGACTAGGTCCCGGGGTTTTTATGCATTTGCGGTTTCCTCGTTAACAAAATTTCTGGTGTCTGTGTTATTTCTGTTCCGCATTATATTTTGTTATATAATTGAAATATCACAGGTTGTGCGTAAAGATCAATCAATTAGAATATCAAACCTTTGGTTGTTGATTTAAATTGATTGACACGGGATATTGGTCTTTGGTACCATCCAAGTTATTATCCTTGTATTTGATAAAGACTCGCAGATTTCTATTGCTTGAGTAAAGATCAAATCAAGTGAGAGAGATATTAACTCCTCGATATACTTTTCTCTAAATTGAGTATGACTGTCTAGTTGATTCTCTAGAAAGTATATTGGAGTTATTCCATACAGATTGCTATCGAAATATTAGGTGTGGTTGTTATTCCCACGCTTTTTTAATTTGTATCAGAGCAGGCAAACACGTTTAAGACCTCAAAAGTCTGTGTTTATAGCGATCTGAATCTATGGATAGATGTGTTATCTCTATTAACGTACCACCAGTCTTCGATGGATCTAATTGCTTATGGTGGAAAATTTCTATGCGAGCTTTTTTTCAAGCGCGTGATTTTTAATCATGGGTATATGTTGTTAATGGCTATGATGCTCCTGTTGTTGCAGTAGGTAACGTTAATGTTCCAAAAAAATATTGGCGAATACGATGTTGCTGAGATACTTGCCGCAAAGCAAAACTCCGGCGGTTTGAATGCCATCATACATGCCATTACCCCAAATCTCAACGCCATGTGTCAATACTGCACTAGGTCTAAAGATGCGTGGGATATCTTAGAAACCGTATTCGAAGGTAATACTAGTGAAAAGGAAGCTAGGCTTCAAAACCTTAATTCCGATTGGGAAAACCTTCGTATGGCAGATGAAGATTCATTTGATGAGTTTAATCACAAAGTGTCTGAAATTGTTAATGCATCTTTTGCATTGGGTAAGACAATTCCTGAAAAGGACATTATGATGAAAATTCTCAGATCGCTGCCATCTAGATACGACTCTAAGAAGCATGCCATCGTTGAGGGAAATAACCTTGATAACCTCTCCAGAAATACGCTGGTTGGGAAGCTTAAGATCTTTGATCACGAGTATTCATCCAAATCTAAGGATGTTGCGTTCAAAGCACTAAAAGACACAAAATTACTTGATAAAAGTAAAAATATGTGTATCTCTGAAGATGATCACTCTGAGACGGATTCATCAGATGAAGATCTTGACAAATCAGTCTCGATGATCACAAGACAGTTTAGAGATCTTCTGTTGAAGAGAAGTAAATGGTTCTCCAGAGATAAGCCAAAAGCATCAGTCAAACCTCATAATCGTATTCCTCCTAAAACACAGGGATACAGATGAAACTGATGACGAGGATATGCCTCAGTGCTTTAAGTGTAAAGGGTTTGGTCATTTTGCAAACGAGTGTCCAAATCGTAGAAAATACACTGGGAACAAAGGTCTTGTTGTAACACTTGATGAGATGTATGACAATTATGGTTCTGATGAAGATAAGAAATCAAGTGTTGCTCTTCTATGTGAAAACATTGATTTTGATAAGTGTAGCAATACATATATCAATCTTGATGGCTTTGTAGAAGAAAACCCAATCAAGATGGAAGAATCAATTGACCTTTCTTTTGGAAACCCCTTGTTTAATGTTTCAGGATCTACCGTGTGCCTAGCAGCTTGCGTTTCAAAGGTGCATGAACCATCTTTTGCATTGACATGCTCCTATTTCTCTCTCAAGGTACATGAGTTTTCAAAGTGTTTCAAATACAAACACAAGATGAGATATGTCAACAAACTTCAACTAAGAGCAGTTCGTCTAGCCACCAAGCTTAAACTCGCGGAGAAAACAACTGAGGTATGTAAGATCTTATCTTCATCAAAGAGATTAGTTTCCAAAGATATATATATGCCATTAGAGAAGAAAACATGGTCTAAACATATGGAAAGGCAGGATTCCATGAATTCCAACCAAAAGGGTCATGGTGGACAAATTGTTGTTCCCCAAAGCACAACTTGATTGTGTTGTCATGTGCATCTTGTCTCATATGCCTGTTCAAAAAAGACAAGATCTTGCACACCTCAGGCTTTAAAAATAAAATCTGTTTTAGTTTTTGTTCACTACACCATATTGGCCATATAGTAACTAAAATTCGTATAGGACATGTTGCCGTTACTAAAATTTAGTAACGGCCCCACTTCAGTTACGAATTTTGGACTGTTTAGTAACGGCTTAGAGTTCGTTACTATCAGCAACTGCTAGGAAAATTTCGTGCCAAACGCGCGTGTGCAAGGTAATACTTCTATCTATAATTCCGCCCAAATTTTTTGTAACTGAAAATAAGCTTCAGAGATTACTCATCCCTTCAGAGATTATTTCATGCCAAAAGCGCGTGTACTGCACAGCCTCATCCCTTATCTTATCTGCTCTCTTCACTCGTCTCTCTCTTTACTCTTTAGTCTAGACTAGATCTTCTCTGCAGAACTTCAGAGGTTAATTCATGCCAAACTTCAGAGATTAATCTGCTCAGCCAAAAACCTCTTTAGTCTATTAATTCTTTGGTAAGTGGATTAACTCCTTCGATTGTTTCATCTCTGTAAGATTGATAGTTAGGTTATATAATTAGGTTTTGATTTTAATGGATTTCATTCATTTTACTGCAGATCGAAGCACGTACTAATCTGGGGTTTAGGTCATCTTTCTTTTATGATACTGCAGCTGCTTTGCTAATCACGATAAGTCAGGTATTATCTTTTTTTTTTTGCCCTAGTTTTACTGGTTGGGTTTAAATTTAGTTCAGTTGGTAGCAAAGATTTGGGTTTTCAATTATTTTCGAATTACATGAATGTGTGTTGGTGAAATTGATTTTATGTAGTATCTAATACTTGTTGGCGTTTTATCAAATTACAAACCTTAGCTAGCTCAAAAATTTATGTTAAATTGAACGTGTGTTGGTGAAATTGATTTGAGAGATCTACTAGCTCCACTCAGATTCTGATTCTAGCTAGGTTTTGGTGTGGTGGTAACAGTATTACATGTTAGGGTTCCGCAATGGGATTTGAATTTATTCTTATCTATGATTTTTTTTAAAACATATCTGTCTTCCTTTGTGTTGAATTCATTCAAGATTGAGTCATTCTAATTGAATAATCTCTCTGTGTATGTCTTTTTACTAGTAAATTGAGACTACTGCTAGTGTGGTTTTACCATTCTAGTTTGCTTTGGTTATATTTCCCTTATCATTTTCAAAAGAAGAATGACAACACACCATTTTTTTTTACAAGGAATTTTAACATCAAAGTTTGCAATTATCATGATGATCAGAGTCTCTTTGATACAGGATTTGCGTGACATGTCTTTAACCCTATGCCTAATCTAGGTGAAAGTTCCTTTATACCTCTAATCTTCCTTACACTTTGTGTGGTTTCTTTGGTGAGACCTTTGTTTATGTATTTTTAAATGACTTTCCTCCACTGACTGTGTCTGTTGCCAAAACCCCACTAAAATATGTAAATTAGTCTACTGCCTTCAATACCCATTTTATCAAAAGAATATATTCCCTTATGGATGTGTTTGCATGATACCAAATTTACCCGTTCCAGTTTCTCGAAAGATTAAGTTCACCATCTTAATTTTTCTTAGTCAGAAGAGAGCATTTCCTAGCTATCATATAGATTTGCAGCTAAGCTAGCGGTAAGAGAAAGACCAAGTACTGTGGTGTCTGGATTTATGGTGACAGATTCCGCCCAAATAGTGACATACAGAAACCCGGTTTTCATCAAGTTGTTTTTTTTAATCTTATACTCCCTCCGTTTTTAGAAAAGAATTACTATTGTTTTTTAAATTGAACTATTTTTAGTCTAAAATGAAAAGATGGGAGTATCCCTTTTCCAGAAACGGAGGTAGTATTTCAGTTTTTCTATATATAAATAGGGAATAGCAGAAATTGTGACTAAATACATAAAAACTAAAGAGAAAGCTTAGTTTCCACAAAAGATTAGGATACTTTACCCAGTTTCCTCAAGCCAGCTTTGGCTAGTTGGTGCTTCAAATTTGAAGCACCCACTGGCCAAAGCTTGGCGTAAAAAATTGTGATCTTCCTTAAAATCCAGATTGTTACTTTTGAGTTTCAGTAAGTGCGTGTTGTTCCTTTTTTTAATGATTCGTTACTGGTGATTCAGGACTTCTATGTCACGGCTCACCTGTAGCTAAAAATCATGCAAAGGTGGTGCTAGACCGCATACTATTGCCAGCTGAATTGACCATAAAAGCTAACAAGTTTGTGAAGAACTTTCAAGATGTTGGAGTTGGAGGATTTGTGGTTCACCCAAAAATCTGCATCTGATATGATTAGAAGGGTCTATCTGTCTTTTTGGTGAATTCTTCGTGGATATCTCACCCATCATCATATGACTTTTATCTTTTTTGTTAATATCTCAGCATCATCCTATGTCTCAGCATCATCCTATGACTTTCATTTTTTTGCTAACACTTTTGTATGTATGTTTAAGACGCTGATGTGTACTCATATGATGTCTTGCATAGGTAAACTCCGATGCAATTGTGCTTAAGGGAGATTCTTATGCAATTGTGCATAAGAAAGTCTTAATTTTAATCGCAAAAGACTTTGAATGTTGATATATCTTTGTATATGGGTACGGTTTTTGTTGGTGTATATATGTTTGTAGTTGTGCAGGTGGCTGCAGTTAAGGTTTGCTGAAGCAATAGTAGCCACCCGGGGAATATCAATCCCTGGTAATTACTTGATCTGTGAAGATTTGTGTTATTTAGTTGAAATTTATGGATAAGTTTTTAACCTTCAGTTTACACTTTCGTGCGAGGTACAACACTTAATGATCGCATTGCTGCAGGATTATGTTGATAACAATCTCAGCGCCAAAGAGGAGCTGCAAATGGAATTTCATCAACTGCAATGTCTCTATTCAGAATATTCGTTCCAGCTGGTGATGGTTCCATGTAAGTACAATGTTGTTCGCATTTCCAACATCGTATGACTAGTTTACACTTATTATTGTAGTCCATTTGCCAATGCCAGCCAATGCAATTTCTGCATTTGTATTACTGCAACTTCTATTTTTCAATCCCAATTTCAAAGTGAAGCTGTTGTTGCATGTGAATTGTCCTAGGCTTCTTCTCCTATAATACTGCACATTGTTACAGGTACCTCTAGTTTCACTTGCTCTTGTGCTAATGGTGTTCAAACTTTCAAGGCTTTTGTGTCATGTGTGTATGTTAAAGCACTTCCTTTTCAAGTTTTGCAAGGATATAAATAAAAGTTTTATTCGTTCATAAACATTAAAATGCAGCAGATGATCTAAATAAGTTATTGTGAACTTCAGTTTTAAGATTTTGATTTCTTCTTGCATATATCACTTGTAGAAATACTTTGATTGTGAAATGCTAGTGAATTTTGTTGTCACATTCTGTCATCCTATTTATAGTAGGCAATTGAATCATTGTGTATATCCTTGTTTGCAAGTTTGTAAAGTGAATGTTTGAATTGGATTGAATGACAACAATTCCAGGGGTATGGGGCACTTGCAGGGTAAAATAAAAGGGGTGGGGAATTAATTTTGACTAGGGCGGTCAATGAAGACCAGCATTTTTTTTTGTTGCAAAACTTTAGTAACGGCTAAATATCTGTTACTAATGTTTTACCAGGAAAACAGAAGTCAATCAACGTTGACCTAGTAAAAAACTTTGTAACGGTAGTAAAAGATTTCTAACGACCAAATTTTCACTTTTTACCAGAAAATAGAAGTCAGTCAATGTTGACATAGTCAATAATCGCAACCCTAGAAAAACATTAGTAGCAACCACCGTCTGTTACGAAGTTTTTTTAGTAACGGCTATGTCACCTTTACGGAAACCGTTGCGACCCCAGAATTAGTAACGGCAGCATGCTCGTTACTAAAATTCGTTTCACCCCATTTCGTAACGGTTTATTGGTGTTATAACCCCATTTTGCAACATCCTATTTCAGTTGCTAATCACGAAATTTGGTGTAGTGGTTATTAGCGTTGTGTTGATTGGTTTTTGGAATTCGTCCATATCACTGTTGATATTGGAAGAGACTATTTTGAAAGAAGAGGGTTATTATCGACAATTCTACTCTTTATAGGGTTGTGAGTTGAACGAGTACGAACCTGTTTAAAGGTTTCAAAACCCTACATTCCTTTTTCCTTCTCTGATACTCTTTATATCTTAAGACTGCTTGTTGAGGTTTGATTGTGAACTCCTCTCACAAAACCGTGCCTTCATGGATACTCCGAGCACCATGTTTTCTGATAGGAAAGATATCAATATGATTGTTAAGCTATCAATCACTAAGGAAAAAGAGAGATCTCAATTGCCTCCATTTTTAAAAAGAAAAAGAAGGAATGTGAGGAAGCCAAGAGTTCTTCCTTCAAACTCTCATAAGTTTTCTGATGTTCTTGAAGAGTTGAAGCTGGCAAGAAAAGAGATTCAACAAATAAAGGCTTGTGTTTTTGGATCATTGGAAATTCAGAAGGCCCTGGTTCGACATCATCAAACAAGAAAGTTTATTGGTATTGACTCCTTACTCCATGAACCATATGTTCCAATGGTTATTGACGACAAGGAGTTCGGGGATGGCAAGGAATTTTTCAAAGATCTTAATGTCTAGTAAAACTTCTTAAGAGAATTTTGTTCTTGTTTTTGTTTAAGAAGGATAACTAAGGTTTGGAATAGCCATTATTGTGAGTACACATAGATATGTCCAACGCTTTCATCTTCATGTTTTTAGATTTATTTGTTTAAATTCTAAAGTTTGGTTTGGAAGATGATTCTTGCAGTATTAATCTGTATGGTTTTATATATTGCAATGTGTTATGGGATATGTGTGATTGCGTACGTGAACTTTTATTGTCCCATACATTGTCAAAAGTAATCTCGTTTATATGTCGATATGCATGTATTGATACAAGATCGATGAACTTTTTGACAAACAAAAGTTAAGCCTATTATGTCAATTCATTGATGGAAGATAGGTTAAAATCTTTTGTTTACGAGGATTATGTCTATTGTATGTCGTTATGCAAATAGTGATGAAGATAGAATGAATCCTTGTATATTCCGCAGTAGTGATCTTTCCCTTATCCATATTTTATGTGTATATTGTGCGGCTCCATAAGTCTTCTTGTGTGAGCACTTCCAACTAAACAAATCATAGATTCGTTTGTGATTAATTTGGTTGTGTATTCCGATTAAATTAATCATGGTTTCTCTTGTGGTTAGTTTAATTGAGAATTTTTTGGATACAAAATCATTTTGTGGTTTTTGGTGTCCAAAGAAATTCTTTATTTTCTTGTAAAAGTAAGGTCTCTCTTGTTGTTCTTTCGGGAATGACATCAAATGGGGGAGAGTTCTTAATTCAACTTGTGCTTAATTGCCAAATATTTGTGGGGAGTGCGGATGTGGAATATTATAGGGGTTATCTTGTATCTTTATAAACTCCGTTATGAATGCATCTAGCCTCGGCTATATGATTGCATCAAAACAAGTTGATATGTGCTTTTCTTTGGTTTTGAAGTGTCTTCATGAAAATTTCATTAGGATCCCGTTTTCGTACCTTTGCCAATTTTATTGACAAAAAGGGGGAGAATTAATATGTAGTTCACACTACAAATACACATGGTATTCGGATCATTATGTAAGGGGGAGTGGTTTTTGTGTTGAGACGAAGTATTGACTAAGGGGGAGTGATACATATCACCATAGTATTTTTGTCGAAATTGTGATATAAGAACTTTGATACTGTGTAATAATACTATGACACTGTATAACAATGATCGAGAGCTTTTTTTTTCTCATTGTTATGGCTACGGAACTTCAACAACTATGATGCTAAATTGAACATCTATGGAATCATGGGAGTACTTGGAAAAGATGAAGTTTTCGAGTAATGTTGAAGCACCAAGGAGATCAAGCATGTGGACGAGAAGCTACAAAGTTTTATTTATTTTGTAATCCATATGTATTGATAGTTTTGCCACTAAAATTGACAAAGGGAGAGATTGTTAGAGCACTGCTCGGTCGAACTCGCATGCGTTGCTATCTCAAGCATGCTTGTCAAGTTTAGGTGTCAAAACTATATGTCTTGATTTCTAGACTACTTATAGCTAAGTCTCAGTTTAGGACAGATTAGTGTAAAGCTCCAGACTCCATGGCGATCATCTTATGAAGACGAAGAACTACTCAAGGAACTAGTGGAACTTCATCCGACTAATTGGTATGTGGAGACTTCAACTTATCTATCACTCAAAAGTCTATCTCTCTATCTCCTACTCTTGAGACAAAGTCGTATAAGTATGATAGTTTTCATACATACACATTTGCTATTTCGAGCCGAGTTTACTCACCTATCTTTTTTCGAAATACGTGTTGGTAAGCTTTCACTTTAACCACTTTTCATCTTTATCCGTGACGAAAGTCATGATGATGTTTCAATCTTGAAAATATCTTTGATGAAGATAGTCGTGAATAACGATTGTTATAACATTATAGAAGAATGTTTCAATGATTGAAATGTAGAGTTGAGATTATGTAACCAACTACGGATATAAGCATATATAGTGTGTTCGCACATTGTGTATAAATCCATGTGCCGGAAACCAATTGTGTGCACTTGTGCATGCGACATTAGTAAAGGAGACAGGTTGGGTACGTGTACCGTACGCATACAAGCGAAAGTTTTTGACCGAAAACTTCTGCTAGAGTTTGTAGTTTACAAACTGGAAAACCAGTCACCTTAGGTACGCGTACTCACAGAAATTTTCGAACCGAAATTTTTTGCTGAGTTTCCAAACTCAAATCCGTACGCGTACCCAAGCTGGTTATTTCTCAAATCTGAAGTTCATGAACTTAAAACAATAAATCAATAAGGAACGCAATCTTGCAAACCATGGCTATATTGTTCATGAATTCATTCAAGTGAATCAACCCGATTTTGTTTCAATTGTGTCTATGAATAAAGACCTAAGCAACTGAACAACTCTATCAACTAGTTCTTATGAGTTTTTCAGTCGTTAACCTACAGGGTCTCAGGAAGAAACCTAAGGTTAAAGGAGAATGGACTCTAGCAAACTAACTAGTATCACACAGGAGGTGTGGGGATTAGTTTTTCCAATTATTAGATGTCTCCTTTATATATTTTTCAAATCAGGGTTTGAAATCCAAGTTACCTTGGTAACAAAGCATTCAATATTCATCGTTAGATGAAAAACCTGATTTCTCCAAGCTAATATCTTTCAACCATTAGATCGAAACTTAGCTTGTCATACACAAATGAAATGTGTTTCATTTAGGTTTGAGTAACCGTACCTAAACGTGTACACTTGGTTACTTCACAAATAGTTAACAGATCTGATCTTGCCATTTTCTATCATACGAGTTCAATTGAATAATTGACTTAACATTATATCTCCGATAGAGCAAGATAAAAAGAAATCACAAACATCTTCGTCTCATCGTTTGTGATTCCGCAACATCTTGTTTCGCTACCATACGATTAAGATTGTTGTGAGTTGATTGATAATACTAGGCTGTTCTTCGGGAATATAATTCTGGATTATCAATTAGTTCCTGCTCACTTTGATTTGTCAAAAGACGGAACAAAACTCATAGGTTTATCTGTGGGAGACAGATTTATCTATTATCATAGACTTTTCTGTGTGATACATATTTGTTTATTAAAGTCTTCGACTTTGGGTCGTAGCAACTCTTGGTTGTGGGTGAGATCAGCTAACGGAATCAAGTGCGTAGTATCCTGCTGGGATCAGATACGTAAGGAGCGCAACTGTACCTTGAATCAGTGTGATATTGATTAGGGTTCAACTACAGTCCAGACCGAAGTTAGTTTGTAGTAGGCTAGTGTTTATAGCGGCTTAATACAGTGTGGTGTTCAATCTGGACTAGGTCCCGGGGTTTTTCTGCATTTGCGGTTTCCTCGTTAACAAAATTTCTGGTGTTTGTGTTATTTCTATTCCGCATTATATTTTGTTATATAATTGAAATATCACAGGTTGTGCGTAAAGATCAATCAATTAGAATATCAAACCTTTGGTTGTTGATTTAAATTGATTGACACTTGGATATTGGTCTTTGGTACCATCCAAATTATTATCCTTGTATTTGATAAAGACTCGTAGATTTCTATTTGCTTGAGTAAAGATCAAATCAAGTGAGAGAGATATTAACTCCTCGATATACTTTTCTCTAGATTGAGTCTGACTGTCTAGTTGATTCTCTAGAAAGTATATTGGAGTCAGTCCATACAGATTGCTAATCGAAATATTGGGTGTGGTTGTTATACCCCCGCTTTTTCATTTCTACTAAATAATTCTCCCTTTTTTTTCTAAAATTGACAAAGGTTTCGAATAGGAATCGAAATGAACTACACCTTAAGAGATTATCAAGAGTAAAGAGCCATACCAAAAAAAATTCGATGATACCATTATGTTTCGCAATGTAGTGCTTCATCTAGGAGAGGTTGTTTAAAAGTATTTTCTTCACCTAAAGATTTCACTGCCGCACATCCCACAAAGATATAACGTTTAAGCATAAGTTCAAATTGAACTCTCCCCCATTTATGTAATTCTCAAAGAGAACAATAAGACCGACCTTGCAATATACAAGATAAGGATTTTCCTTAGACATCAAAAAATATACATTTGTATTTAGTATTTTTCTCACTTCTCACCAGCTACGAACAAAGAAGCTTCAAAATAATGATTTTAGATTTTAGAGTAATCCAAAAAGCATTATTCATTATGAGAAAAATTATCACTGAAAATTTGCTCATGTTAGTTTAGAAAACAAAGAGTAAAGAGTGTAGTTTTTTTTTATGATTTCATAAGACATTCTGATCTAGCCAGTGACGAACGTAGAAATTAAAGAACATGCATATTTTTCGCCAATTACGATAAGAGAAGTAAAACGCTTTATAAGTGAAAATGCGGGGGTCTAACAACCACACTCAATAATTCGTTTGGAAATCTGAGAGGAATTACTCCAATACACTTTCTAGGGAATCAACTAGACAGTCAGACTCAATCTAGAGTAAAGTATATCAAAGAGCTTAATATCTCTAACTCTTAATTCAATCCGCAATCAGCAAATAGAAATCTATGAGCCCGATTGAATATAAGAAGAGTTACTTGAACGGTACCAAAGACCAATGTTCAAGTGTCAATCAATGTAAATCAACAACCAAAGGTTGGATATTCTAATTGATTGATCTTAACGCACAACCTGTGATATTTCAATTATATAACAAAATATAATGCGGAAAAGAAATAACACAGACATCAGAATTTTGTTAACGAGGAAATCGCAAATGCAGAAAAACCCCAGGACCTAGTCCATATTGAACACCACACTGTATTAAGCCGCTACATACTCTAGCATACTACCAATTAACTTTGGACTGGACTGTAGTTGAACCCTAATCAATCTTACACTGATTCAAGGTACAGTTGCGTTCCTTACGTATCTGATCCCAGTAGGATACTACGCACTTGATTCCCTTAGTTGATCTCACCCACAACCAAGAGTTGCTACGACCCAAACTCAAAGACTTGATAAACAAATCTGTCTCACAGAGAAAAGTCTATAGATTGAATAAATCTGTCTCCCACATAAATACCCAAGAGTTTTTGTTCCGTCTTTTGATAAATCAAGGTGACCAGGAACCAATTGATAAACCGGACTTATATTCCCGAAGAACAACCTAGTATTATCAATCACCTCACAATAATCTTAATCGACTAGCGAAACAAGATATTGTGGAATCACAAACGATGAGACGAAGATGTTTGTGATTACTTTTATCTTGCCTATCGGAGAAATTAATCTCGAGTCAATTATTTTAATTATACGCAATACGATAGAAACAGGCAAGATCAGAACATCCAACTACAAAGAAAATAGTTGGGTCTGGCGTCACAATCCCAATGAAGTCTTTGAAGTCGTTAACCTACAAGGTCTCGATAGAAACCTAAGGTTAAAGGAGAATCGAATCTAGTTATCCAACTAATAACACACAGGAGGTGTAGGGATTAAGTTTCCCAGTTGCTAGAGTTCTCTTTTATATAGTTTTCAAATCAGGGTTTGCAATCCAAGTGACCTTGGTAACAAAGCATTCAATATTCACCGTTAGATGAAAAACCTGATTCAACCAAGATAATATCTTCAACTGTTAGATCGAACTTAGCTCGTTACACACAAATGAAATGTACCCTCATTTAGGTTTATGTAATCGTACCTAAACGTGTACTCCATGTTGGTTCATGAATAGTTAACCGAGGTTAGCCATATGATTACTCTCATATCAACCTTATTCATCTTAACCATAACTAGTTCAAATGACTCAAATGAAACTAATTAAAGAGTTGTTCAATTGCTATATTCTCATAGAATTATACAAGAACACAATTGAAGCAAAATCTTTTTGATTCACTTGAATCAATCATGAACATTATAACCACAGTTTGCAAAGATTGCATTCCTTATTATATAAATGTTTATGTTCATGTTTAAAACCGATTTTAGAACTTTAACCTTCAAGTATGAAAACGGGTACGTATACTTGAAATACCCGGACTAAGATTGAGTTACGCCAGTACGAAAACGGGTACGCAAACTTCAAATCCCAGCAGAAATTCACGGACATGAACCTGTACGCCAGTACGCAAAAGGGTACGCATACTTAGGTTCCCGAATTTCTCAAACCAACAGGTACACAAACGGGTGCGCATACTATGGTTCTCGGACATGGATTACATATGTACAAGAGTGCACAACATGACATATCCAATAAAGGTTAAGTATTCAGAACTCTTATTTCAATCATTGAAACTTTCTTAGAGGATGACAATAGTCGTTTTTCACACACTATTAGCATCAAAGAAATTTTCAAATTATTGAAATAATCATTACGAAACATTCCAAGAAAACACCAAATGATTGTATCACATAAACCATGTAGGATGTTACTATGCAATTTTCACATGATATAAGATGAATTTGGTCGAAGCGAAAGCTTACAACACATATTTCGAGAAATATGTAAGCGAGTTAAACTCAGTTCGAAATCTCAAATGTGTATATAGAAAACTATATCGTAATACGACTTATGTCTCAATATAGGAGATAGAGTAGAAATAGACTTTCCCAAGTGATAGATGAGTTCAAGTCTCCACATACCTTTTCTTGATGAAGTTTCGCAAGCTCCCCTTAGTAGTTCTTCGTCTTTAAATGATGAACGTTGTGAAAACTAAGCTCAACTACAAAATATATGTCCTAGTCTGAGACATCTATAAATAGGCTAGAAATCAACATTTGTAGTTTTGATCACTAACATTGACAAACATGCTTGAGATAGCAACGCATGCGAGTTCGACCGAGCAGTGCTCTAACACTAAGAATTATCTTGTGAAATCCCTGCAATTTGAGTATAACCATGAAGATTAAATATTGCAATCTGTTTTAAGATATTTTACTCATGTTTTAGCCAATTACGAACACAAAGAGTAAAGAGCGCAACATATAAGAGAAATAATCATGAGAATATGTTATAATCATACGTCTATGATAAAACAAATAACCATCACATGAAAAATAAACAATACACATAGAATGATCGATAAACATCGAGTAATGCAAATATCATCATTAAATAAATTTTAACTAAATAAACTTCAATAATTAATAGAAGAAGTAGTAATGTAAGAAAAAACATTAATAAACTACTTCAAAATA
The DNA here is from genome assembly GCF_003573695.1 of Papaver somniferum. Classification (NCBI taxonomy): domain Eukaryota; kingdom Viridiplantae; phylum Streptophyta; class Magnoliopsida; order Ranunculales; family Papaveraceae; genus Papaver; species Papaver somniferum. The sequence continues at coordinate 118,845,578 of NC_039358.1, read as the reverse complement.
CCAGTTTATCCTCCATAAAATAATAAGAATAAATACTAAATAAATTTCAATAATTAATAGAAGAAGTAGTAATGTAAGATAAAACATTAATAAACTATTTCAAAATACCTAAGGCTGCACAAGGACCGGTACGACCCGATTTTCTTATGGAACCGGTCCATGTACCTGGTGTTGACCGGTACCTCATTTTTAGGACTTGTACCTGTACCTGTACTTGTAAGACCGGTCCGGTACCAGACCGGTACAAGGATTTTACTGAACATTCATATGGTTTTTTAGGGAAACAAATTATTGTTTACAAAATCGAGAGAAGACATTCTCACTTCTTATCTTCTTCTTTCTTCTCTTTTCTTCTTTCTTCATCCTCGTTTCTTCTACTGTGTGTACGAGTGTCCGAGAGTTGGAATTTTGAGACCGGAACAGAGAGACGATGTTGTTAGTTTTATTTGATTATAAGAATCGATGGTGGTGCTGATGTTTAAGCTTGGGAGGAATAAGAAAAGGTGATTGATTAATTAATGAGGGTGAGGATGATTAAGAGTCTGAGATCAAGAGAAGAAGAATAGAATCAACAACAGTTGGTGATGGTGGTGTTGATTTAGGTTTTGAATCAAACTCAGAAGAAAGGGGTAAATTAAATTTAGGGTTTCAATTGAAGTTGAATCGGTTAAATGGAGGTTTAATTGAGTTATTTGTGAAATTGTGAATTCACAGAGTTAGGGTTTTTCCTGAATTAGGGATAGTTGATATGGATTTGGGTTTATGGTGAAGAATTGGAAGTTGTCCTACTGATGATAAATCGTAGATGAATTTTGATTCACTGTGTTGTTCTTGGAATTTGATTTGAGTTAGGTTTGTGTATTTCTGGATCATTGAATGGTGTTGGAGTTCAGATGGGTATCGGGTTGTTGTAGAAGGAACTTATTTCCCTTCATTCTCTTCAAATTGAAGAATGGAAGTGAAATAGGGTTGTTGTTTGTGTTGTGAAGATGAAAAACTCGAAGAAATGAAATTTGAAGTTGTTGCTAACGAAGAGAAGGGATGGCCATGATTATTTTTAATCAAAATATCTACGGCTATTAGACATCGGTACTTATGATCCGATACAGTCCAGGAATTTGCTGAGAAACGGTCCTTGTACCCATCCCTACACTGGTTCTCATTTCCATTCACGTTCCTTGTACCTCATACACCGGTTCCGGTACTGTTCCGGTCCTTTTTTTCCGGTTCTGGTCCGATACATGGACAAGAGACCGGTTCTTGTGCAGCCTTAAAAATACCAGTTCATCCTCCATAAAATAATAAGAATAAATTCCTATAAGGAGCTAACTAGGTACTCTCCTTTTAAACATTGTTAGAAGACTCTTCATTGGTCTAGAGTCCCTTGATTTTTTTCTTAGTAGCATTAGTAGAATCCAAAAGAAAGAGCTCTTCATTCAAATGATCATTGACATGAGATTTCATGAGAGTAAGTTTAGCAGAAACCTTTTTCAACTCAATGATTAACATGTTTTGATTTTTCATAGCAGCAACGAGTTAAATCTTAGCTTCCTCAAAGTGTTTAAGGAAGTCATAAACAACATCAACAGAAATCATCTCCACTTTCTCAACATCTGGATGAGTATAAGGAAAGTAGGATTTTATCTTAGATGATCTTCAATAGCATCAAGAAAACCAACTTCATCATTAACAAGAGTTTTTTGCTTCTTCCTTTATGATAATATATTGTTAACAAAACGAGTTTCTTCCATATTTCTCGAGTAATGCTACGAGTCACTGGAGGCATACTCGATTACGAAATAACCTGAATGAGAAAGCTCTAAGTAAGGAACTTGGAAGCCAGTGTCCGACTCCGTAACTAGTTTTCAAGGAAACGTTAAACGTACTTACAAATGAAATATTCTAGGAAGAAAAGTTCCAAAAATATTTTTCTTTTCTCAATTGGTGAACCATCCAGAAAATTAGTGCTTTCACAATATTCTAGAACACTTGGATATATTTCTCTTTTTTTTTTTATTTCAACAAACTAGGAACACAATCTAGTTTTTTCACATATATCCATAAGGACTGTGTTTAATATAAGTTTCAAGAAGAATGAAAAACAACCGTTTATAGCAAAAATTCCCCTTTTTTCTTTATTAAAATAACTAAATACCCACATTATGGATAAATTTTATCTAAGAACATAACTTTCATTTTTGCTTGCTATGAAGAAATTCCCATGGATCTTGTTTTTATCTCTTACTTGGGAGTCAGATAGGCATTGAGAACTTATTCAAAGAACATAAAATGAGTTGATATCCACACTAAGTCATTACTTTCATACTTATTCGGTATGGTAACACCAAAGTCAAAAGATGGCGTTTATTAAAGGTTATAGAAGACATGAATGACAACCATAAGGAATCTTTTTAGAGTCATCTAAATAGGTTACCTAACCTAATTTCAAAAGAAAATCACTATTTTGGAGCATGGCTCAACATTTTTTTTTTTGAGTTGATACTTTTAAATGTCTTCATAGGCAATTTTAGCAAAAAGAGCTACATCACATTCCTAGTGGAACAACACTATAGTGACTGAAAATAAGATTTTATAGTCACTACTTTGAGAAAGGGAATTTTAAAGGACTATAACATAGAGCACCTATTTTTATTAAGCAATCATCATTCTACGGGTTTTTCAAATAAATGAGGATGCATATCCATACTCATCATGAGTCATAAATAAATATTTCAATTTTTGCACAACCTTCCCTTTAGGGATTTTTCCTTCGTCTGATTTAAACAAATTTATCATAGAGCTTACTATCATCATAGTATGAGATGAAGTTAGAATTCTTACCTGATATAGACTTCTTTTCCTTAAGATTCAGACAATCTGTCAACAAAAGCACTAGTTCCCGAAATGACATTATTCATGCTAGCAAGATGCGCGGTTTCTCTGAATAAACTTTCTTGAGAATCCTTCAAGATATTTTTAGGAACCTAAGTCTTGAAAGAAGAATTCTTCCAATTTTTCTTAGAATGATTTGAGTACTTGCTTTGAGCAACAAATCGATCATTATTGGAGTAGGTAGAACTGATAACTTTGGGACATGTTTTCTTACAATCATCAGTCACGATTCTTGAAAAGGAGGGTACCAATTATACCACCAACTTTTTCGTTCGACAACATGTATGGAAAAAACCTAATACAATTGCAAGTAGTCCAACTAAATAATCATTGACAACATGAATATAGAGTTTGTATCTTTATATTTTCTCAATCAGAACGTATAAACTATGAAGTCGGTGAACCTGGTTGTTTAGAAGAATACTTGGACGATCTCGAAAATCAATATCCAAGATCAATCTAGTCGTATCCAAATAATCAAATCAGAATTCTACCAAGTAATAAACTTGTTATATCCATCTTTCAAGATACAAATTCTACAAGAAACAAGTCTCGTAATTTATCACAATTATATGAACGTTTCTACTAAGATTGAATACGTACTACTCGTACAAATCCTATTATAAAGATAAACAACATAATGCGAAAAGGGAAAAACACAAGACACCAGAAGTTTTGCTAACGAGGAAACTGCAATAGCAGAAAAACCTACGAACCTCGTCCAAATTTGAACACCAAATTGTATTAATCCGCCATAGACACTAGCTTACTATCAGACTTCGGACTGGAATGTAGTTGCAAATGAATCCACCCTCCAAGCAATTCAGTTGTAGTCGCGCTCCTTACGTATCTTTAACTTCGTAAGGCTCTATACAATTGATTCCCTTAGTTGACATCCCTTACAGTCTAAGAGTTGTTTAAACCTAAGTGAAGACTTTTGACACCAATATTCGTCTAACAAATAAGCCTATTTGATTTCCCTTTAGATCAAAGATCAAGACTTGGAAATCTTATTGCAGTAGAAAAATCTAACAAACCTCACAAATCCGTAACACTTACACTCACTTAGATGAGATGCCTGGATTCTTTACCACCTTTCAAGAACAATCTTCAACTTATCAATTAAGAATAGTTTTCAGATATTTATCTTGAAGAATCACAAAGACTGTGGCGAAGATAACTTTGCAATTACTATTTATTTTTCCTGAAAGAGATTACGAAAACCTCGATAACAGAATACCAAGATCAGGATACAAGAACTATCAAGGTAAAAGACAGTCGGGCCTGGCTTCACGAATTCCCAAAGCGAAGTCTTTTAGTCGCAGAACTATTTATGTTTCTCAGAGAAAAATTAGGTCAATACAGGATGACTATATCTATCAACTAGGACAGAAAGTGTCAGGGATTGAATTTCCGAGTTGAAAGAGCATCTCTATTTATAGTTTTTCAAGACTGAGGGTTGCTTAAAATTCAAGCTAAGAAAACTTGAGAATCAAGCAAACACTTTCTCTATGTTAGATAAAACTCTGATTAGAGTTTCAAGTAATCATGTGAGAAGTTTGTCTTGAAATCCCATATAAGAATATACACAATGGTCTGGGTACATGAACCGTGTATAATGATAGTTCTGGGAAAATATGCTTTATGAACTAGTAAGAAATTTGATGTTCATCTAAACACTTGAGAATTTAATTATGATGGACATACACAAGTGTTTTAGTGATAGATAATGTCTTAGAGGTATACTAGAGAGTCATAGAAATTCTAAACATATCTAAAACATAAGTTTTTGAGCATCTGTTAAAATCCATTGTGATCGTTGGTGAAACGGTTCGTGAACCGTAAGTCAAGTTCATGAGTCAGGATGCTACGGTTTGTGAACCGGGTTTGCCAACTATACTCAGATCGAGAACTCAGATGGACTTGGTTCGGGAACCGGGTTCGCCAACTGTTAGCCTTTTACACCAACATGAAAAATTCATATCACCACGGTTTGTGAACTGGGTTCGTGAACTGTCACATTCTGAACTTGCGGTTTGCGAACTGGTTCGCCAACCTGCCCTGTATTTATGAAACTCAAATATCCATGGTTTGCGAAGTGGTTCGCCAACCTATCCTAAGCCGAAATATCATAAGTTCTGAATTTGTCTCTTTTCATGCTTGAGACGTTCCCAAGTTATAAAATCATTTGCTTGGAAATTTTCAATTGATTCACAAATTAATTCTTGAACAATAAATTGCTTCGAACTAATATTGTTAAGGACCTTTGAACATCCATGCTTGAATCATATTTCGAGATGTTTAACAAGGCAAGCTTGACTCAAAATTTCTTTTTTTTCAATAAATCTACTAGAAGTCATAATAAGATAGAGATGTAATATTGTGAGTAAAATAGAATGAATCAGTCTTCACATACCTGATTGATGAAGTTCTTCAAATTTCTTCATCGATCTTCAGTCTTCGAGGTTGATGTCTGATACTCAACTACCAAATTCTAACCTAGTCCAGACTTAACTTAGCATACTAGAATTTAAGATATAGTTTTGTTCAACTAATATTGACAACAAGCTTGAGATAACAAAACTTGTGGGTTCAACCGATCACTGCTCTTACAATTCTAGAGCCAAAGAGTTTAAAATTTCAAATATCAGTTACATTTTCAAGAATAAGATTTAGTGTATCCTGAAGACAATTAATATATATTCAGTTAGTTAATATCTTCGCTTAATTAATAAATTTTGGTGATCCCAACAGTATTAATTTATAGAGTTCCTACTGTAGAGGGAAAATATTTGATATTTTGACAGGTTACATTATATTTGTTTGCTAAACATAAGATCAGTGCATGCTTCAAATCATATATATACATATCATAGTGGCATTGTTAGAATAATGCATGATTTCTTCTTTGGATATCAAGCTATGGCAAGTTTTTTCGCCACTACCAATGTCGATGTTCATTCTTTTTGTAATTAATATAGATATTTTAATATTTCAAGTACAACCTGCAATAACATTTCCTTTATTTTATATTTTGGACGTTATCGACATCATTGTGAATGTTCAATCTAAGACAGAAGTACATTCTCTTGCAGAGTCCTTCACCAAACCTTTTCAACTGCAAGAAATTCTGGTCAAGCAACAATGTTATCGTCTTGTAGAGATTCACAAGCTCAAGATTGAGAACAATAACCTACCTTCCTCTACTACTCATATGAAGGATTAAGTTGCTCATGGAAGAAAAAGAAGATTGAGTTCTTATTTACGAAATAGACTACTCAATTTGTTGATTTATTTCGATATTTTGTATAAGGTCTATTTGAATAAACTATCAATATTTATGAATAAATAAAATTTTATTTTATAATTTTTTGTGTTTCATTATTTGACAGTTCCGATTGCATAGCCTACTTTGATTGATTATAATATATGCTATTACATTCGGTTTATGAGATGTTTAGTTTCTGTTTTTATTAACCTAAATATTCGATTTCATATTGTGGTAACCTTTATGATTTGTGTGGCTTTTTGATTTAGCGGGATTAAATTCTAGCACTTTTTGGTAGGATTTATCAAAGGATCATAAGGTGTTTCGATTGAAACTCATGTGTGAAAAGTCACAATACGTTATAAGCAATTTATGTTTACATAAGTTGTATTTAGCATAACATATGAGTTTTGGGTTTAAACTTTTGCTATTGGCACGCATTAGTTAAAACCGATTCAACCTTTCTCTGGTAAAGGTTGCTCAACCTTTCTTTGGTAAAGGTTGATCTTGTTGTTGTTCTTTTTTTCTTGCGATAGGATGACAACAAACAGGGGGAGAGTTCTTATTGAACTTGCGCTTAAACGATATATGTTTCTGGGGAGAAGTGGCTGAGGAATTCGAGGTAACGATTTTTATTTTTTAATCATTTTTCCTGTTTAAGATAAGCTTGATTTTATTGCATATATTTTGCTTTTGCTTAACAAAATTTCGGTACAATCGATATGTTCCATTATTATGTATGGATTGATTATATTTGATTCAATTGTTTCCAATTAAGAAAAACTGTGTCAGTTCTATTGACTTCTGATTTGGTATCTTCTTTACTGTTTGGTATCAAATGTTTTTGCTTAACGAAATTCAGTGCAATTGCGGTGTTTACATTGATTATATTTGTTTGAATTGCTTCTGGTTGAGAAAAACTATGACAAGTCAATTTATTTTGGTTTGTATCTATTGTTTTTTTTTTTAACAAAATCTCGTTTACTTTATTTTTGCATTATAATTGTTATTATAATTAAGTAAATTACACACGTACGTTAAACCGAATTACTTGCCATTGATCCTAATAGTCAACTATTTTCAAGTAAATATCTTGTTGTCGTATTATCTCGACCTCGTCCATAGACAATCACACAAGGTACAAGACTTAAGTTGTACTGTCTCGACTCTGTCCATAGACGATCACTTAAGATACTGGACTTATAGGTTGATATTTAAAAAATTGTTGTATATTTGGGTGCCCTCGTCTTTTCATATTTAGATTTTCTTGCAAAGATCCTATCGATATTGACTCTTACATATGAATCCAGTCAACAATTTCTTCAACACCGTGACCAGTATCATTGCTTATCTCACCAAATTATAGCGTTCTAGTAGCAGTAGAAAATGGAGTCTCACCAAATAATACCAGCGCAATAATATAACAAATCGGCTGAAAACTTTTTATAGGTAGGGTAATGGTGATATAGAAAATAAAAAGAAAATGGATATTGATAGGGGGAAAGTTTTGAGCAATCCTCATAGAAATCCTAAGCTTTGAGTTTTCCCTTCTAACCAGCCTAAGTTTCAGTCATCCCTATTTGACGGACAAAGTCTGATCGGTCAAACCTGGTTGGCACTGAATTGTTTCGAAATTACATCGTTAGTCCTTTAAGTGCTTAAACTAACCAAAGCTGGAATTGGTCCTTTTTACTCTTTTCTTATTCATCCTACCTCGTTTTTCTTCTTCTTTTCCTTTGGATTCATAACGTAGCAACACATAGCTTTGATTGCGAAGGATGAGAATTAGATTCCAGGACCTAAAATTAATATCTATTTTTATCATATGATTATGTTGATATAAAGTGTGTGTATGCTTTACAGTTGTTGTATCTATTTATTTTATTATTGTATCCTAATTCAGGGTTTTTAATGAGATAGGGGTAAAAGAAGTGACATCTCTGAATTTTAAGTTGTAGACTTTGTGTATAATGTTAATCAACTTATTATGGCGTGATTTTCATTAGTGATCGAACTTATTAATTTACTTTTTTTTGTTTGTGATTATTGAACTACTAATCCGTGCTAAAATGGCAGATGAAACTTATAAAGCTGGTTGTGCAGCCTTAGCATTTGAGAAACTTCATGAAGCTCTTCAATCTTCGTAAATTGATCTTCTAAATCTCCACCTCACACAACTTCTATAATTTCTAAGCTCCAATTTCTTATCACGTTATCTCAACAACAAATTTAGAAACCCCATGAATGATTCCCATCGGGTGAGTCGCAGACTAAAGGTTCTTTTTTATTGTTGTTCTTGTTGTTTTTAATCGGATTTTTATTTTCCTCTTAGATATATGATGCTAAATTTGAAGAAATCGTGTTCATTTTTTTTAAATATATTTTAGACGATTTGGTAGACTAAATTGTTTAGAAACTAGCTGAATTGAGGCAATAAACTTGAATATATCCTGAATTAATGATTAATTAAAATGTGCACTGCTATATTGAGTATGCTTTAGGCGTCTAGGAATGTCCAATAAGTTTGTCATGTTTCATTGTTGTTGGAATTAGGCATCATTAACAAACATATGCAAAACTTTATTCAGTTGAGCAAACATATGGTACTCTCGAATTTCCTGTCATATGTAGAGATATCAAACTACTTAGATGTTCATTGCTTTTGCATTGTCAGCTCCAAAGGGTTAATTCCCACCTGCGCCTAAGCCACAAGTATACCATCATCCAAAAATGAATGGTTTTGAGCTTACCATTGAGTTTTTAAAGTTGTTTGTTGAGTTCTTTTTCAAGGCTGTTAGAGACAAATATAAGAAAGTGTAATACCAGTGTAACGTGTGTGCATTTCTACCTACAGCCCTGTAGATTACATAAAATATATATGACTTGTTTCTTAAAAACAAAAATGGTGTTTGAAAGAAATATTTATTGAGTGAAAACTCATCTTGATATAGATGTGTCTGCATGCTTAGTTTGTTGCGATCTGCTACTAAATTTCCTGCATTTAAATGTTCTCATCATTACCTTGTTCATAGTTTTAATGTTCCTATAAAGATATACATCTGTTTGCAATATGCTCTACTAGATCAAATTTGCAGATGCACATATGAGGATCTAAGTAGACCATATATTTCTCTGATTTGTTCAAGAACTGCTTACTATTAAAGTTCCTCTATATAGATTCAAGTCATGATTAATGGAATAAAAAATTCTGTTTAGAGACACACAATACTATCATACATAGATTACACTAGAATTCGATGTTAGGTGGTTGTAAGATATGATTGTAAATGGTAGTTAACCAACGTTGTTCAAATCAATTCAACTTGCTACATTTTTTACATTTTGACCATCATTCATCATTGTTCTGAATACAATGCAATCATATTTTTTTGAAACTGATGTGTACGACGCTAATTGCTTACGAATTTGACATGGTACTGTAAGGACCCTTGAATCATGGCAATCAACCCAAAGGTGCACCATGCCAAGGACTTAGATCACCATCCACGTCAAACCGCATGGAACTAGCGGGTTGCCAAGTATAGTCGTTATTTTTTAGTATTATTTCAGTTCTGAAAATATTGGTTGTGTTAACTGGTTTATAGGTCATAGTGGTTGATACTGAGGCGTACACATACGATGATGAGGTGATCAAGGAGGCATAAGCGATGGGAAAGCCAGGGATCGTGGTGACTCAGTAATCTTAAATCTTAAAGTTGTTGGTTATCATATGCTTAATTTACAAGGAGATAATGCTACATTTTTTTTATTCGTTAAATCCTTTTTTAGATTATTTTGTATTTTTTAGTCATCCTTGAACGTTACATTTTAACTTGATTTATGTATATATTGCTAAACATCTGTCCAAATTATATTACTCCTGTTGTAACTGCCTAAATGCCGTTTTAAATCAACCAGGTAAAGAAATATAAACGGTTTCCATTTAGTTATGTTGTCTTGCAAATAAAATATTTGTACCCAGAATCCTTATAATAACTTTATTAGATAGACAAGATAGTCTTAATTCATTCTTGATTCTTCTGCATTGTGATTGAAGAGAATTATACTTTTGGATCTTATTGTCATATTAAATTTGAAAAGTTGGATAATTCTAAGTTTGTCAGTGTAGTTTGTTATGTTCAATTCATATTGAGTCACTTATTTACTTTTCGAATCCAAATCATTAGAGAACCACGGATACCCAAAATTTAATTTATATGACCATTTGGATAAGTTAACCATTTTAATTTATACGGCTATAAAACATCGTACCCAATTTATTTTATATTACCGTGTGAATATATTACACAATTTGTTTTATATGATCATTGTTGCTAAGATACCCAATTTATATTATATGATCACCTTAAACATGTTATCTATTTATTTTGTCGTGCCATTTGTTGTTTCACATTAGTTGTAGTTTCAGCTTGGTTGGATTGGATGCTACTAAGAACCCAACTCCGGTCTTGATCTATCCAAGATCACAATTACAGAGAACTGAAACAGTACTTCTCTAATCTCTATTAACAATAGAGAACTTTCGAGTTTTTATTTATAGATGGAGATCATATACAACTTTTGGAGTTTTCATTTATAGATGGGATCGGTCTGTTGCTCTGTTGGGTAGAGCAGAGAAGCTTATGTTAGAGACGGAATATATCTCTTTATAACTAAGCTTCTCTACTGGTCTAATGAAATATATAACCCTCATAAAGAAATAATTTCAAAACCCATATATGAGGACTTATGGTTGAATTATTAACTATGATTGAGGGGTAAAGAAGACATAAAAAATGAAACTTAATAAACACAGACGGACAAAATCGGTTTGTCCGTCAATAGAGGTTGACTGGAAACTTGTCTGCATGTGAGGGTTGACTGAAATATAGGGATTTCAATGACGATTGCTCAAGTAATTATAATAAAACTACATTTAAGATTGGTTTTCCCTTGGGTGGTCTTTCCCTTCATAATTATAAAGAAATCTGTTTTTAGGCATACATTTGCCTAAGTTCGTCTAAAAAATTATCAGCCGAACCTTGACTTATCGGCCGAACCTAGGCAAAAACATAGGTTCAGCTCAAAATTTGAGTATGCCTCCAAAACAGGTTTCATTATAAAGAGGAAAAAGTTCACGACACGAAAATCTGTTGAACTAGCCCAGATCAGTATAGTAGAGTAGCTTAAAGCCTGTCTTGATGCAGCCCAAGTGGACAGTGCAGTACCGCAATTTCAGGGCCCAATTATTTCGTCTACAGACATATTAGAGCCCATAAAATGTGGGAAGAAAATATGTCATATAATCTTGATTTCTTGGTAGTTGGTATTGAAATCCAGTAAGAAAAGCGACTATTTTATTTCAGAGCAAACATCTGCGACTATAAAGGAGGGGTACTGCCTCTGCACCAATAAATTCTTCATCACACAAATATCTCAGATGAATTAATTAACTACAGAATGAGAAAGTTTGTCAATTTTTAATATTTTCTTGCTTTAAGTACAGAATGAAAGATAGCAATAAAAGCCATTCAAAAAAGGGAAAATATTTATGGAGTTTCACCCATAGGCCATGATTAAAAAGGTTATTATTGGGGCGTCACATTACATTAGAGGTGCGTCACTTAATAGGACAAAAACGGGTCACCCATAAGTAATATCAAAAATTCCTTATCTAAAATAATTTTGTAATGACTAAGAGCAACCACAGTCATGAAGGGGACTAAATACTAAAATCCATACTAAAAGCTAAAAAAAATTGGGTATAGTGGAGGTGAAATGCAGTGGTGAAAGACTAAAATTTAATCAGGCGGACGATATAATAGCGCCCCAAGTTAAACGTAAGTATAACGAGCGTATGACAGTGAGGCGTGGGTATTGTGAACGTACGTATGAGACGCTGGTATTGTGCACGCTTGGATAGGGGCGTAAGTATTACAAACGCATGGAGTGAGACGGGGATAAAAGATGCGTTTCATGGGACGTTGTACACGACAAACACACAGGTCCCCATTTTGGGCGGATATATTAACCACGCCTGGTGTGAGGCGCGGGTATTATATGAGTTTGGCTGGGCGGAGCTAATAACTGCGCCCCATTCAAACGTTGGTTTTATTTCCGCCTGGATACAAACGTTCATTATACTTGCGTCTAATCTCAAACGCTATTAATACATGCGCCCCACTATATGTTGATTTGGTCTGGTTAGTGACTACATTTAGTCTCAAACCCTAATTTTCCATACCATATATAGCTTTAGTCCCTTCCACTGTGGCTGGTTTTTGGACCAAATTTGGGTATAGTCCCCGAATTTGGTCATGACTGTGGATGCTCTAAACAAACCTTATTTAGTTAATTTTAATTTAATTCAATTAGATAAAAATTAAATTAATGAATTTTGTTGTATACTTGGTGAATTCTGGGACAAAGTTTTTGTGGGAAGAAAAATTGGCCGTAAAATAAACTTCTACGGTTGGAATTAATCCAAACCGGGACGTAAAATCACTTATACGGTTGAAAATAATTTAAACCTGGACGTAAAATCACTTTTACGGTTGGAATTAAAAAAAACTGGACGTAAAATCGGATTCTACGGTTGGAATTAAAAGAAACCTGGACGTAAAATGAGCTTCTACGGTTGGAACTAATCCAAACCTGGACGTAAAACTACCTGAAAATAAAATTCTACGGTTGGAATTAATCCAAACCTGGACGTGAAATCACCTACGGTTTTTAAGTTTTTTATTTTAGTTAAAGGGTAATCTAGACATTTTGTATATGTGTTAGGATATCCCATAACCACTTTTTTGGACATTAAGAATCCAAATAAAGCCCCTCTATTAGAGTGTGGCGTCCCAATAATAATCTTCATAATTAAAGAAAGATCCACCATAATTATGGTTGGAGCTTCGTCTCATCAGTAGCTTTTATCATTCATTCAATTGTACCTTAGAAAAATATATGCTCAGAGGAAAAGAATGAAACAACTTTTGAGTGGGGTACTACTCAATAATAAGAGACTGACTGAGGGTTAAAATAAGATGAAATCTCTCTAAAGAAAAAGATAGACATGATGAAGAAGATAACATCAAAGTCTTAAAAATACTGTTATGCATTTCCTGGCACATAGATCTTTCAAATCGTTTGGGTGGGTGCCACTGCATTATGCATTCATGCAGTGTAGCTACTACAAACTATTCCATAACCTACCAACAGCTAAGCTAGATAGATCCTGTTCCCTCACAACACTACGGGCATATTAATGATGGCAGCTAGGGTTTTTAATAGTTTCAAAGAAAAAAGGCCGTACCAACATGTTGCCGCGGTGCACTGGTCACTGGTACTCAATAGCTGATATCTAGATCTATCCTTTTACTCGCACCATCAACAGTATCTGAATTCAATACGATATATGGGAACACTATTCAGTGGGTCTGGAAAAGGTTACATACACTACTTTGTTTACCTCTTGAATTTACCAGTCCAAATGGTACAAGAGCCAGCATATTCGAATTAAGAACTTATCTGGCTTTAGCTTTAAACCTTTGGTGGGTGCTTTTTATTAGTAAATCCATGTTGTTAAAGTTGAGAACTGAATCTACACCTTTTTTTTGCTTTGAATTTTATTGCAGTCTAGCTAGCTTCTGTACGCACATATGCATATGCAATCACTTGGGTAGCATTGGATTCTCTGAAAGAAGAAGAAACAAGAGGTAACTAACCGGATGCTACGCAACAAACTGGAATCCCACTGAGTACATCAGTTGCATGAATGATCATCGAGATGATTGACTGATTGATTGATCATCGTACCCACATGTTGAATTTCTTTCGAATGAGTCGAAACTGAATCATGATTCGTTTGTGCTACGAGTCACGAGCCCAAGATGTCTATTTTTTGGTCCACACAAGATGGCAAAACTGAAGTGTATTTGGTACATTTCCAAAGTGTCTTACTCTTACAGAGATTCACAGAGATCCTGTTGGGAAATAAGTATTTGTTGTGCAACGGTTACAAATTTGTTGTTTTTTTTCTTTCTTTTTTGGGGGTTTTTCTGAAGCACTGTAAAACTATTTTGTGGAGTAGTGAACTGCAACTTTCACATATTGTGTTGGAAACAGACTTGAAGAGTATTCAAAGCTTCATCAACAATGCTGCACCAGTGATAGCATGGGAAAACGAAGATATTTTGCTTGATGCCATTAATGTTCTTAAAACCATCCCACAATGGGAGTGCCATTTTGTTCCTAGGAGTTGCAACAAGCCTGCTGATAAATTAGCTAAGCACAGCAGGAAATATGGAATCATTAGAGTTTGGTTTGATAAACCACCAACTATTATTGAAAGTCATTTGTTAGCAGATAATGTAACAGATTCTAATTCTTAATAAAACACATCTTTGGCAGCAAAAAAACAAAAAAAAAATTATTTTGTGGATCAATAATTGTTACCATACCTTGTATGTGTTTTATGTGGAAAATCCCGGATGACACAACCTTAATGGGAACTCCTGTTAATTTCCGAGGCGGGCCCACGGAATTGTCATCGGGATTTCTCACTAGAGAGATTCATGGTAGATGTAGAATTACTGTTTGCGGATACTACACCTTGACATCTTATTTTTTGTAAAAATGAAAAAGGATACATTTTCAAAATAAATACAAAAGATCATTAAAAGAAAATTACCGAGCTCATAAAATAATGAGTGTTTATTAATTAATCATGAGAGGATTCATTGGATCATGCATTTAAAACATTAGATGGATGGTCTTGTAAAAACCATTGCCTGTCCGTGCAAATTTGATTTACATGCCTGGTACCTTGACGATGGGATTATTATTGGGAACACTCTTGAGGTGGATAAAGCTCTGAGTATTATAGAGTCTGAGGGCCCGGGTAGAGGTTTACATCTTAATATTAAGAAAACGGAGGTTTTTTGGCCGACCGTTGATCCTAAAATTTTTGTTGAAGATGTTTTTCCTTAGGATATTGGCAGACTAACTACTGGTGTTAAACTGTTTTTTTAGTGACATGGCGCTGGCTCATCCAGCTAATGTCCGCCATCAAGAAACTCAAAGGCCTTCAGAGTGAGATGTTATTACTTCGCAACTGTACCGGTGTGTCCAGACTATACTTTGATATGCGTACTACCAACCCTGCAGCTTTACAACATGCCACTGAACTGTTTGATGATCATTTATTTTAGTACTTGATACTTCTGGTCACAGGGGATGGGACGGATTTTGGGCCTTTGCAATAGCGAATTGCTACTCTTCCAATCGAGGAAGGTGACCTTAGCATTTACACTATGGCAGACACCCGTAACTATTGTTATCTGGCTTCTCAGAGTCAGGAAGTTTCGGTACAAAAGGTGATTCTTGGTAATTTATTCTCTTCAGACAAACGTTCTGCTTATCAGTCGGCTCTTCAGAACTTCATCTAGGTATGTGGTTTACCTTCTAATTAACTATTGTGTTGATGATACTGTCCACCCCTCCTTTCCATGCACACCCTGACAATCACCTATTTCGACGCAGTTAAGAAGCAAATCCCAAACCAATTTCTAATGTCTACAAGAGATTCCATTTTGTGGCAATACAATCGTGTCAAGCATGCTCAAGATTACCTGTTGGTCGTACCCATTAGTGGTCTGAATCAATGCCTTAGACCAAGACAGTTTCGAGTCGTAGTTTGCTACCGCCTTGATATTTCCTTGTTTGTCGAAGGTGGCCTATGTTCAAACTATAATAGACCCATGGACATTTTTGGTGACCACGCTCTTCATTTTTCCAAGGATGTTGGGCTCAAGTTTCGGCATGATCTGGTACGTGACCGTAATCGCTAACATCTGTTACAAAGCTGGTGTGCCCGCGCGTAAAGAAGCTACCCTTGGGTTTTTGTCTGATGATAATAGAGACTTGCGCCCTGCTGAAATTCTTGTTCTTAATTGGGAGAATGGCCAAGATGTTTGTATGGATGTTACAAGAGTCTCGCTCTTCACAGGTGAAGCCATTCACGCTTTTGTCCCGGGCCTAGCTATTTCCAATGCTATTTTGCGTAAACGTAATAAATACTTAGATCAATGTGTTTCGCATGGTTATGGCTTGGGTGTTCTAGCTTTTACCACGTTTGGGGAACTTGGTGATGATACTTTGTGTTTTTTTTAAGAGATTAAAGAACTATCTAGTTAGTAATGATGTCAGTAGTGGTGTAGATAAATTTGTTTTATATATATTAGGTGTTGCTATTCTAAAGGGTGTTGGTGCTCAGCTTGTTGCTAGGCTACCAACCAAAGTTATGTACGATTCTATTGAATGATTAAAAATAAATATCATTCTTTGCCAAAAATAAAATAAATTAAAATAATAATTTATTTTTACAAATACCTGCAGATGACATTGCAGTTCCTGCTTTATCTGTCGATGCTAAAGTTGTCTTAGATGCATTAAAAAGCTTCCCTAAAGGCACCTCCTGTGGGAGGGATGGCCTTAGAGCACAACATCTACTTGATGCATTAAGTGGGAATGTTGCTGTGGTGGCTAATGATTTATTAAATTCCACTGCAGGTGTGATCAACTTGTGGTTAGCTGGCTCATGCCCACCAATCCTTGGTGAATATGTGGCCATCGCTCCATTAATTCCACTGCTCGAGCCAGGTGGTGGATTGCGGCCAATTGCTCTTGGAACAATCAGGAGACGATTATGCTTCAAGCTTGCAGCAACTTCAGTTTGTAAGACTCTCATCCCATACCTAGGTACTCATAAGTTCGTTGTGGGTATTCCATGTGGTGGCGAGGCTATACTTCACGCTGCTAACAGGTTGCTGGAATTGAAAGGTGACAGAACTACTCAAACTATGTGGTAGGCTAAGAAAGATTCCTATAATATTAAACTACAAGTGCACATCATCTATAGTAGACAGGCAAATACAGGTCGATCCCACAGGGACTAGGGCGATGTGGAGTTGATTCTAGAGGAGAACTAAACTGATTTATATCACAATGTAACAAAAGGGGGTTTGTTTTGTCGATACGACAAAGCAGAAGATATGAATTATAAACTACAATCAGAACAAAAATAGAGGTGTAAAGAGAGTCTAAAAACAGTCAAGTATGGAGCACTTGAGCAATTGAATCTACCACAAAACCTACACTAGATATTCTTTAGCTAATGAAACTACTCTTGTACTTACAACATATAGCAATGAAGATCCGAGTCTTCCGCGTATCTCAGGTAATTTCAAAGATGGATAGTTTAGTCACAACTAAGGTATCAATTCCTAGTATTAGTTGTCTTATTATAGCACAACTAATCACAAATTGAAAACAACTAAAAAAGCATAAGTTGATGCAACAACAAATAATTGATCTAACAACTTAGGATGCAAGACATACTAGGTGAAAGTTATAAGTTGCAACAAGAAGACTAAACTGAATCATATTCAATAAAGTTCTACAAGAGAATTTTCATCAACATAAGCAACTAGCAGTAAGCTAAGGGCTTCATCTAAGCCCTAGCTTGATAAATTAGGACATGATAAAATCAGGAGACAAGTTAAGTTCAATTAAATATAAAACCATAGAAGCAAATGAACTATATTCTTTTTCAAACTGATTTATCAAGAACAAAGGAAATTACTTCAGTGTTTTCAGACCACAATCCCTTACTCACTGCATACTCAGTACACAACATAATAACCCCTATTTATACATGAATTCTTCCCCCAAAATCCCTTCTACACAACCAACATATGCACAATATAAAATTCAGGGTTTTTGTTCTCGAAACTCACCACTAAGCACTCTTCATTCACGTGTACCCACTGCACTTATCTTCATCAATTGATTGATTTTGTCGGAGTTGCAAAGAAGGTCAAATTCAGACCTAATTTTTACACGCCTGCTGCCTGCTGTTGTAGAGATAATTGGTCAACATCTTCTTCTTTTTCTGACTATTGCCGTCAATTTCTTGCTGCTGCTTTTGATGTTTGCAAGGTGTAACAAAATCAGACCTCTAGCTTGTCAATTCTGTCGCTTTTGAGAATCAAACAGCTGACCTACTCTTGTACCATTCAAATCCTAGGGTTATGATTGAATATTGATAATAGAAAATATAAGCAACTAGTCTTGACAGGGTAAGAGTGATGATAGAGGTATGGGTTTGATAGATTTGACATGAAGCTTGTTGTCGAAGAGATTGGCAGAGTTAGGATTGATAATTGATGGGGGGTTGTCGGGTGTGTAAGAGAAAGTGAAATGGAAGATGGGTTAAGGGTTTGTTTGGGTGTTGTTTGGATTAAGGGTTTGTCTTTGGCATATGATAATGGAACTTAGGCTAGGCTTCTTTTCTTTAACTCCCAATATGGGTATAACTTGGATTATGGCCCATTACTTCATTCCATGCTCAAATAATCCTTCTTCTTGAGATTCTCATACCACTAGTAGGTTCATTAGCTTCACAAGTTTGCTGGCATCCTGGATGCCTTCTCCACTACACGTGTCTGCCTAACATCGACTTGGCATCTAGCTTGAGAGGGCATTGTAGCTCCACTTCCTTCATAGCACAAGTTCAGACCATTCTTTTCATTCCCCTAGTATTATAAAACAAAAGTCAGGACAATTGCCACACATTTTACTTGAAACGAACAAGAACTACAAGATACATAATTTGGCATAAATACAAGTAATTGGTGCAACAAAATGCCATAAACACCTACAAAATGATAAGAATGTATGCAATATTAGGTGCCCATCAAATACCCCCAAACCTGCCTTTTGCTCATCCTCGAGTAAAACATAAAACCAAAAGAAAAGTCCTACTTACGCCACTGGCGCTGGACAAAATATATCCAAAAAGATCTTATGACAAAATATAAGCTCAGATTCCATGAAATGTGACATGTGCAATTCAGTTTTAGCTCACAGCAATTGGATATGTCAATCTAGCTTTCAAAGGCACAATTCTAGCACTGAAACAACTAAGGACATGTGATAAGAGTGTAAAGCATATCTACACATGTTTAGAGAATGATCAGAAGTTATGACTGCCAATTGCTAAGAGATAATTTTTAGGCTAAGAACTGAATTCAAAGCCAAGCTAGTTGTCCGGCTTTACGAGAATTGTGAATGTTCACCTGAGGATTTGGTGATATTTTAGCTTACCCGCGTTGTACATCGATGGCTACACCCTCCTTGCTTTATTACAAGACTATTTACAACATATAACAAAACATGACTCTTATTTGCATCGACTACTCTCATATTTTGAGGCAAGAGAGATACTTTAACTCTTTTACTGAAACAGAACATAATAACAGACAATGGATACTTCTTCTTTTTCTTTCTTTCTTTTTCTTTTCTTTTCATTTTTGTTTTTTTGTTTTTTTTGTTTGTTTTTTTTCCAACTGAATTTTCTTTTCTTTTACTGAATTTCTTTCTCAACTGATTTTTCAATTGATTTTGGAACAACACAGATACAAACACAAGATGACGCAACAACTTTACACAAAAACAGAACAATACATTACATGACACTTTTGGCAAGAGGCAGCCCTTTTCGATGCACTCGGTCAAATTCAGTGGTTGCTTTTCTTAACGTATCCTCCAACTTCTATCCCAGCCAACCAAAGAACAAGCTAGTCAAGTCTCATTCAGTATTCTAGATGATTGGCAGTCTACTTAACCAATAAAACACCTGCGACCCGAGGCTATACATGTACTGGTAGATCGTGCATGTGCAAATTTCTTATCAACATGTGAATTGTGATAGAATCAGGGGTGCCTCATCATCTAGACTAAGAATCCTAAGATATTATATCATGCACATGTATCACAGATCAAGGTAAATGAGCTCCATTTTTGATTTTTGATTTTTTTTTCTAAGGTGTTATCCATTCACAAGATTCAAACATACCAAATCGCTACAAAGTTCATGTGATATCTACTTGTACCCCCAAACCTATGTTAAACATTGTCCTCAATGTTTCTAAGGATTCACAAATTATAACATGATATGCAGTTCATGAAGAAAAAGAAAGGTTAGAGAGTACCAGGTCCAAAAAGTGCTGCCAAACAAGATAGTTGAGAAGCAAAGTGGATATCACAACAACAAATATTATATACAGCAAAAGCTAATCTATCAAACTGAAACCAAAAGAAAGCGAGGAGGGATAATGGAATTCTAAACCTGTGGTATGTACAAGGGGTGATCATTTCAATCCAGATAGACGGGGTCTTCCAGATCGGTTGTTTCAATTTCAGGTGGAATTGGTTCAAGGAACGGCTTCAATCTCTGGCCATTGACCTTGAAGACGTTATTAGTTGCTACATTTTCGAGTTCTACAGCTCCATGAGGGAATACTGTTCGTACCATGAACTGGCCTGTCCATCTAGAACGTAATTTACCTGGAAAAAGATACAAGCGAGAGTTATACAATAAGACTTTCTGACCAGGTGTGAAATACTTGCGCAAAACGCGCTTGTCATGAAACACTTTCATTCGATTTTTGTACAACTTAGCACTATCATAAGCATCATTTCTCAGCTCTTCCAACTCGTTGAGCTGAAGCTTCCGTTGAGTACCTGCCTTATCAAGAGAAAATTTAAGTTTCTTGATAGCCCAATATGCATGATGTTCTAATTCAACAGGTAAATGACAAGGTTTGCCATACACAAGTCTGTAAGGAGACATGCCAATAGGAGTTTTATATGATGTTCTGTAAGCCCATAAAGCATCATTCAATCTTAATGACCAATCTTTTCTAGATGGGTTAACCGTCTTTTCAAGAATATGCTTAATCTCCATATTCGAAACCTCTATTTGGCAACTGGTCTGTGGATGGTATGGGGTTGCGGCTTTATGAGTTATGCCATACTTGCGAACTAATGACTCAAAAGATCTATTGCAAAAGTGTGAACCACCGTCACTGATTATAGCTCTAGGAGTGCCAAAACGAGAAAATATGTTTTCTTTTAAGAACGAAAGTACCACCTTGTGGTCATTTGTTTTGGTCTCAATCACTTCTATCCACTTAGAAACATAATCAACTGCGACAAGGATATACAATTTACCTTCAGAATTAGGAAATGGTCCCATGAAGTCAATTCCCCACACATCAAACAGTTCAACAATCAGAATAGGGTACAACGGCATCATGTTTCTCTTGGAAATACTTCCTAGTTTCTGACAACGTTCTCAAGCAATACAATAAGCATGACAGTCTTTGAACAACGATGGCCAATAAAACCCACTCTGCAAGACTTTTGCAGTAGTTTTCTTAGCACTGAAATGGCCTCCGCATGCTTGGTCATGACAAAAAGATATCACATCTTTCTGTTCAATGTTGGGGACACATCTCCTAATGATTTGGTCCGGGCAGTACTTAAACAGGTACGGGTCATCCCAAAAGAAGTATTTAACTTCATCCAAGAATTTAGAGCGGTCTTGTCTAGACCAATGCAAAGTCATTTTTCTCGTAACAAGGTAGTTCACAATGTCAGCAAACCACGGAAACTCAGATACAAGCATCAATTTTTCATCAGGAAAAGACTCTCTAATATGCAAGGAATCATCAAAAGACTCAACATTTAATCTTGACAAGTGATCAGCAACCACATTTTCAGACCCTTTTTTATCTCGAATTTCGAGATCGAATTCATGTAACAACAATATCCATCGGATAAGACGAGATTTAGCATCCTTCTTATAAAGAAGGAATTTCAGGGCAGCATGATCAGTGTATATGATGACCTTAGACCCTATCAAGTATGACCTGAACCTGTCCAATGCAAAAACAACAACAATCAACTCTTATTCAGTAGTTGTATAGTTAAGTTGAGCATCATTAAGAGTCTTGCTAGCATAGTATATCACATATCGAAGTCTATCGACGCGCTGTCCTAAAACAGCACCAACAACAAAATCAGATGCGTCACACATGATTTCAAATGGAAATTTCCAGTCAGGTGGTCGGACTATAGGGGCTGAAATTAGAAGAGTTTTGAGTTCTTCCCATGCACGTACACAAGCATCATCAAACACAAAAGAAACATATTTACCAAGTAAATTATACAGTGGCCTTGAGATCTTACTGAAATCTTTAATGAATCTATGGTAGAAACCAGCATGGCCTAAAAATGATCTAATCTCCCTCACAGACCGAGGTTGCGGCAAGTGTTGAATGAGGTCAAATTTAGCTTTATCTACTTCAATTCCTTTTTCAGAGATGATATGTCCTAGAACTATGCCTGAGTTCACCATAAAATGACACTTTTCCCAATTCAAAACCAAATTTTTTTTCTTTACATCTAATCAGCACAAGAGTGAGATGGTTCAAACACTCATCAAAAGAAGATCCAAACACAGAAAAATCATCCATAAAGATCTCAAGGAAATTATCTATCATGTCAGAAAAAATGCTTATCATACAACGTTTAAATGTGGCGGGTGCATTACACAACCCAAAATGCATGCGATGATAAGCAAATGTACCATAAGGACATGTAAATGTAGTCTTTTCCTGGTCCTCGGGTGCTATGTGAATCTGATTGTAACAAGAAAAACCATCTAAGAAACAATAGTAACTATGCCTAGACAACTGTTCTAGCATTTGGTCTATGAAAGGGAAAGGGAAGTGATCTTTCCTTGTAACTACATTCAACTTCCTATAATCAATGCAAACTCGCCACCCTGTGGTTACTCGAGTAGGGACTAACTCATCTTTATCGTTTTGAACTACAGTAACTCCTGACTTTTTCGGCACAACCTGAATGGGACTGACCCATTTGCTATCTGAAATCGGATATATGATACCCGGATCAAGAATCTTAAGGATCTCACCTCTAACAACTTATTTCATGTTAGGGTTTAGTCGCCTCTGCATTTCCCTAGATGTTTTAGCATTATCTTCAAGATTTATGTGATGCATACAAACTGTGGGACTAATACCCTTAATATCTGAGATTGTCCATCCTAGTGCTTCTTTATGCTACTTAAGTACTTCTAAAAGCTTACTCTCCTGTTCTATATCTAAATCATATGAAATGATTACAAGCAAAGTATTAGAAGAACCCAAAAATGCATATTTAAGAGTGTCAGGCAATGGTTTCAGTTCAAGCTTTGGTGGCTCAACAAGAGACGGGACAGACTTGGATTCCGAGAGTGGAAGTGTCTCCAATATAGCTTTCCATTTAGTCGTGTCCATGAGAGGCGCAGATTCCAGCAAAGAATCCACTTCACTTATGTATTCATCATCAAACAGATCCAAGTTAAAAAATTTCAAACAAGCATGTAAAGGATCAACCGACATGTTACTAGACAACGAATCCTGAACCAAACTTATGTTGATTTCATGCACATCATCATTATTATCAAGATCTAAATGTTGCTGGCTAGCATTAAAAACATTCAACTCCACAGTCATGTTATCGAATGACAACTTCAACACTCCATTACGATAATTAATAATTGAATTGGACGTCGCTAAGAAAGGACGTCCCAAAATGACAGGAATGTGACAGTCTGGGTTCTGCACAGGCTGAGTATCTAATACAATGAAGTCCACAGGAAAATAGAACTTATCAACCTTGATTAGAACATCTTCTACCACACCACCTGGCACTTTGACGGATCTGTCCGCCAATTGCAGAGTTATAGGTGTTGATTTTAACTCTCCAAGACCTAACTGCACATATACCGAATATGGCAGTAGGTTCACACTAGCCCCTAAGTCTAGTAACGCCTTATTGACCGTATGGTCACCTATCTTGCATGTGATTGTGGGAGAATCTAGGTCTCTAAACTTAAGTGGAGTCTTGTTTTGAATGATAGAACTTACATGTTCAGCGAGAAAGGCACGCTTGTGCACATTAAGCTTGCGCTTTTGTGTGCACATATCTTTCAAGAACTTAGCATAAGAAGGGATCTGCTTAATTGCTTCAAGAAATGGAATGTTAATATTGACTCGCCTGAACAATTCCAATATCTCGTTATACTGCGTTCCTTTCTTTTGTTGCTCTAACCTTTGAGGAAAAGGAGCTACAGGCACTCGAGGTGGTGAGGTATCAACAGTAGAGTCTCTAGACTTCGAGGCTTTTTTAGTCTCTTTGTATTTAATGGGTACATAGTTAGATACATCTCCACTATGTTCTGGCATGGTTACATTGTTATCAACTACTTTACCACTACGAAGAGTAGTAACAGCATGTGCAGTCTCATTACAAGTAGACGTACTTTCCTGAAATGTGCCTTTTGGGTTTTGTTCAGGTTGACTTGGAAACTTACCCTTTTCCCTGTCATTAAGCGCATCACAAATCTGACCTATCTTAAGTTCTAGACTTGTAAAACGTTGGTCAGTGATCTCTAATTTTGCAAAAGATTTTGGGTCAACAGACCAACACTTTCTGCAATGCTAGACAATTTTTTCTCAGAAGGGTGTTGTGTGTACGATTGCACCTGGGGATTTCTAGGATATGAATATCCTTGTGCGTTTCCTGATGCACCCCCTTCTATAGGACCCTTGGACCATGAAAAGTTAGGGTGGTTCCTGCACCCTGGGTTGTAGGTATGTGAATAAGGGTTATGTTCTTGCTTTTGATACAAAACATGGGCCTGTTCAGGTCTGGACTCTTGAAATGCATGCAATTGTGTGCAATTATCAACAAGATGATCAGAACTATTACACACAGCACAAATAAAAACCTCAACTTGTTACAAGAAGTTGCAGCAGATTTTACATTTTTCTCTAGTTCTAAAGCCTCAACTCTCCTAGATAGAGATGCAATTTTAGCATTACCATCAAATTCGGACTCTATCTTATGAACACTACCTATGTTGGTCTACTTTATAGGTTCTCTAACAGACTCTCATTGCTGAGTTTTCTCGGCAACTTCATGTAAAAAGGTCCATGACTCATCGGCACTTTTATCGGTGAACTCACCATTGCACATTGCTTCAACCATGGATCAAGTGGAAAAATCCAACCCTTCATATAGAATTGTTGATAGTCTCCACTGTTCGAAACCATGGTGAGGACATTGGAGTAATAAATCATTAAACCTTTCTAGATACTTGGACAATATCTCACCATCTAGTTGAACAAAACTATTGATATCCTGACGAATGGTGGATGTTTTGTGATTTGGGAAGAACTTTTTGAAAAATTCTTTCGTAAGTTCATCCCAACTTCTAATGGACTGAGGCCGCAAAGCATATAGCCAAGATTTGGCTTTTTCCTTCAAAGAAAAAGGAAATAAACACAATTTTAGGGACTCTTCTGTCAACTGATTGAATCTGAGAGTCCCACAGATTTCCTCAAAATCTCTCACGTGGTGGTAAGGGTTTTCAGCATCAACCCCTCGAAACACAAGGAGCATATGTATCGTGCTCTCCTTTAACTCAAAATGACCAGCAGTTTCTGGTAGAATAATACAAGAGGGCTGGCTTGTCCTGGTGGGGTATATATAGTCCTTGAGACTGCGGGGTGGGATTACCTCATCACCCATTGTCTCAGGTTTTTCAGGGTTATCTACGACAGAAACGGGGATTTCAACTATGTCCTCTTGCTGAATTCTAACTAATCGATTTGTCTCATCTCGAAAAGTTACAATCATAACCTAACGGACATACCATTCAACATGGTATACACCCAGTTAACCAAGCAAATCACAACGCAGTGAATCTAAACTTATGAGAAATCAAAATCTAGTTTTCAGGATGTAAACAGAGTTAATATGTGATCAGCAGGTCAGGGAAACAAGGGCTTCGGAAAATCAGACACAAGCATACAGTTCTACAAATATTGAGATAGACAGCAGAACAACAATTTTAGCTAGCAAAGATGTTTACTATGCCACAGTTATGCACAAAAATGTTATATGTTGCAGGGTTTGGCAATGTTCAAGCAAGCATTTCAGTTTGCATGCAAAGATGGTGTATCGTTCAAGACAAGAATATTAAAGTTGAGGAACGATAATGCCGGTATAAGACCTGGTTTAGGCACAACACACAGGTTTCTTCGCTCCTCTCGCTCCTAACCTTGACTTCAATAGCAGCACCACGGGTACCTATTGAGCTCAGAGAGAGAGAGAGAGAGTTTCAGTACTCAGTTTTATGTAGTCAAAGCAAACAAATACTGAAGACAAAGTCGTTGATGAACACGACAAAATGGAGTTGCTCATACGACATAAATACAGACAAGAATGTAATGCAGGAATGCTTAACTGCTATATTACAGTCTAATGATGCACATTTAACATACAAAATATCTAATGGGAATATTTACAGGGAGATGGTGAAAATTTTAGGATAACAGTGAACTAACAAAACTACTTAACACAAAATGATTAAACTACAGATGCAATTTTCATGACAATCTTCAAAAACTAAGTTACACTAGAGTATTCACAACTACTGAAAGGATAAAAGGAAAGGGGAAGCTACAGAACAATACTTACAGGCTGAGAAGTTATACACGGCTGTTTATGGGTGAAAACTATTTCTGCCGGTTTTGGTAATTTGGGGTGTGTGGATGAGAAATGAATCTAAACCCTAAACAAATGCACTGTACGAGAGTGCTTGTGATTCGAGAAATCAATCTTGACAACTCTGGCCTAAACCAAGAAATGGCCGTTCTAGACTTGCTTCGGTCAAAAAGTGAAGGATATGGGGTTGATCTTAGGGAGGGAAGCGAAGAAGGTGTTGAGATTGTGAAGGTGTTGGTTGTGTATGACTTGTATCAGAAAGCTGAACTGGCTTGCAGAATGAAAGCTATCAGTTCTGGTGTTGGAATACGATTGTGTCAACACTTGTCTTCTGTCTTGTTCTGGAAATAGGAAGGAGAACCTATTTATACAAGTCTTTAAGCCTAACCCACGTTTCTCATGGGAAGTGGAGTGATGGAGTAGTGTAGTTGTGTGTTAGTGTCACACGATCAGTCTTTCCCACTTCTCCCATCATCACTAATTGTCCATGTCTTCCTGACATGTTCTTGTGATGGCATGTTGCACGCTGCACGCTGTAAACCGCCAGACCAATACCCCAGTATGTATCCCCCAGTTTATGACATGATTAATGTCTCGAGTGTGTGGATCGTGGGACCCACAGAAAGTAACAAGTGATGCTAGATTAAATAACTAAGTTATTTAGGAAGTCGATATTTATGAAATATCGTGTGCATTCTATGCATGTAATGCATCTAATATATTCAGTGTGCATGAAGCATCGTTGTTTTAAGGCTTAACGGAGTAAGTCGCGGATTAAGCATAGCATCACGTCAAACCATCTTCGAGTGATCGTTTGGAGGCTGTATAGGTAATCCCTTACTTGGCCGATCACTTTGTGTGGAAGAGTGGTGGACGGTGATCGTGGTGATACCTCACTGGTCGCCTAACTCCTGTCTTAGGCTATCCGTCCAGGCTGGTGAAGTTGGACGGACGAGATGGATTGCGACCCACATCTGCGACCGTCGGATTAGGGTTTAGGAGGTGCTCTAACACCAACATTTATCTTGGTTGAATTCAAGCAAGGGACACATTTTTGGCAGAGCCAATTGGGAATGCGTGTAGACGGCATGCCGGTATAGGTGTATGTACCTCACTGTCCCATGGAGGTGCGATCTAAGCCACTCAATTTTTCTGGCAAAGAGGAGCGGCTGAGATTGATTTGCGACAGAAATCCCATGCCGCAAAGGAATTGAAGACCGCACGTCGTGCCTACTTCGGGCGCGCATTTCGAGACGACCAACCATGGTCGGTTTTGGCCGATCATTCAGGCATGCAGTCGGCAGGCCAGTGTACACGTCAGTACCGCACTATCCCGTGAAGATGTGATCTAAGCCACTCAATTTTTCCGGAAAAGTAGAGTGGTCGAGATCGATTTGCAATTGAAAACGCGCGGCCATGCCTAGTTTGGGCGGACGAATCGAGACGATCAACCATAGTTGGTCTTGACCGGTTAGTCATGTATGTAGGCGGGCCCACGACGATTGTGTTGACATGCTCTGGGCCCTTTGAATCTACATCTACACCCTCCATCTATGCCTGCGAAGATGGATGGTTGAGACTGATTTACGACACATGTGATGTGCCGCAAACCCTAATTAGGGTTTCACGTCCACGCTGCTTTGGCTGGACGAATTTGCAAGCCACGCTTCTTCTTTGGGGAGGCCGACCATGTGGGGCCCATGTTGGGCCAGTGGTGAACACGCCAATACCTGCCTGGTGGCTATGGGTCCGATCTAAGCCATCCAATTATGCCGGTGAAGTTGGATGGTCGTGATCATTTCTAAGAATGACGTATACAGTCCAGATGCTCGATCGGGATAGTATAACACACCGAGAGTTGTAGCATGTACGGGTATTTCGTGCATGCCTCATTATTAACGCTTGGAGATTCATGTTACTCTGCTGAGAGCAACACTCAGTCGTCATGCCGCACTAATGAGAGTTTAGCAGAACAGGAAATACAAGGCTAGTCATGTATTAATTGATAATGCTATAAATTCACAGGGTATAAGAGATTGTTGCCACATGCTCCAACCTGGATGAATTAGCGAAGTGAAGAAGTATTCATCATTTTATTAGTGGATTTATCCTTTGCAGGACGTCAATGCATAATTTTGGCTTTTACAATTTTAGCCTCAAATGAAAATCCACCATCAACATTAAGTCCCCTGCCTAGCATATAATGGTTACACTATTGTGGGGTAGGCATGAGATGGTGACATACCTATGTGAGAAAGACAAGATAAAGGAAGCTTACCCGGAAGGACTTTGACCGACCGCTAGCAATTGTCCATGTGATCGTGCCGTGCAAGTATGGAATTTTTGGGTGGGACCGGTTTCCTTCCTTGGGGAGTCTGAATCAAAAGAGGAATCCATTCAAAAAAGGAATCCTTGTTCTATTGGGATTCTTCCAATTGTTTGCTTATAAAAGGGACCGACCCCTTTTGCTTTTCTCACGCATTTTTTTTTGTTTGGCAGCTCCCGTCCGTGACTCCCACCGCCGCTCCTGATTATGTTGTCGGCGTTGTTGCTGCGGGAGTTGCTGCCATCGTCGGACTTTGCCGCTGCCACCGCACACGTACAAGATAGGTACTTCGTCCGTTCTCCTTTGTTTTCACGTTTTTTTTTTTTGCGAACCCTAATTTCTTAGGTAAACTCTTTTTGCAAGATATATCATGGTTAGTTAGCAAAACAGTCGATATTGCCAGGATTGCTTAGTAAAACAAGCCGTGAATCCATGAGCATGTTTTTTTTGCTTCCTTTTCATTGTTGCATGCAAAACCTAGCTTTTAGGTTATAGCTTAAAAAACCCTTGGCCTTGAATTTCGTAGACACGACTCCCATGAATAAAGAAAACCGTGTTATAGTACGTGTGAATGAATGCGGGCCTCACCATATATGCTCGGTTGAACGTGAGTCCCACTATGTACGCCTGATTGAACATTGACCTTATACCAGTTTCGTGACCTCGACCGGTCTTGCTTGCTGACGTGGCCCAATACCAGACTTGTGACCTTGATCAGTCCTGTACCGGCTTGACGTGACCTAACACCAGACTTGTGACTTTGATTACCAACACCGGCTTGACGTGACCCAACACCAGCCTACTGTCATGATATCAGTCTTGCTTGCGTGGTCCAATACCTGTTTGACTGACGTGATATCAGTCTTGCTTGGGGATATTAGCCATGTAATCTCGACCGGCTTCGTGGACTTACCAACACCGGCCTCGTTTGCTGACGTGGCTCAATACCAGCCTTGTTTGGACCCAATACCATCCTTGCTTGTATGATTGTCCCAGCCTTGTGTACTCCAACGTGAATGTGTGTTCTGTCGTGTGTGACTACACATCCCATGCGTTTTCATGCAAGTACTGACTCCCCTTCCTTTTATTGTAGAATGAACAAAAGGGCTCCTGTTAAGATGTTTTCTGGGGATAATGTTGATGCCAAGTCAGGGAGTGTTTACAACTTCAAAGATATGCCAAACATAGATGGTGAGTTATTCACCGTGTCTTTTCCGAACATTAGAAAGAATCCTTCTCACAAGATAGTCCTGCTCTCTGGTTCAGAAAATATGGAAGTTGATCCATCCTCTTTTTCAGCACTTGGGATGAGATTCTGTCTTCGGAGAAATGAGTATCCACCTTCACCTATTGACTTCAAAATTTGTCATACCCTGCTGGGTCCTTATGAAGGATGGATGAGATGCATGCTGAATAATAAGAGTATTAAGGCTAATTTGATCAAAGCGCAAATCCTTGATGCGGTCATGGCATCCGCCACTCTTCAAGTTAAGAAAGATGCTGCAGGCTTGATCACTTTCATTTCTCGGTGGCGTCCCTCTACTCATACAACCATATGTAGATGGGGAGAGATGACCATTACTCTGGAAAGCGTAGCTGCATTGATGAACCTGTTGTCGCTGGAAGGTTCTTCTATAAACTTTCTGATGCAGAACGTCGTGATTATAATGCTATACTTCGAAAGGCGGGAGAATTCGATGATCTGGAGAAGGAGAAGAAAGACACGAAATGCTTTTACACTTGGTGGGTGTCGGAGTGGTCTTCTGCAGACCCGAAACCTGGTCAGGAGTTGGAAGACGAGCTCAGCGTGATTGCATTCCTGTCTTTGTGGTTATCCAGAGACATATTCGAAGACGGTTCTGGAAGAAAGACCATAAGAGGCGACCTTGTTATGTTTGCTATAAGGATGGAAAAAGGTGAGGTCTTTCCCCTAGGTGCCTTGTTTCTTGGATCACTGTATTCTCATATGGATGCCTTAGCGACGGACATGCATGCTTCCAATGGGTATAAGAAGGTGGAGTCGCATATCCACATTGCTTTTCTTCAGGCGTTTTTATGGGAACATTTCAAAAGATATGCTCCTGTTCCCGCAATTTCACTCAGCAGTTTGTATGGTGGTTCGAGAATACTCTGTTGGCATAAGAGACGTCCTACAACCGGTGTGAAGCTCGTGGATGTCTTCGACAATGTGTCCTCCATAGATTTTCGTCCATGGGGGCCGATCCACCCTTCCATTGTTCAGCCAAAGACTTTTGCTACTGTTTCTGATGTCGTGTTGTGTACTGATGCTGAAACCGCAAGTCTAGGAGAACTCATTTACTTGCGAAGCTGCACTCCGGGATATGTCCCGTCTTTATTTGACGAAGAATTTACTGTGACTCCGTACAATATTGACAGGGCTGCTCGGAAAATGGGATTTGACCAAGGTGTTCCATTTCTTCGTCCGTTCAAGGCTCCAAAAGAACTTTTCCCGGACATTCTTAATGCTGACACATTTCGTTAGTGCAGAGCCTTCCTTTCCTTCCTATCAGAAGAAATACGACGGTAACTAGCAGGTATAAGGAATTTTGGAGGGAGAAATTGTTAACCTTTCAGAAATTCTCGGAGGAGGTTGTGACAGATTCCCGCGGCGAACCATCTTCTGACGTTTTGAAGGAGCATTTTCGGTTGAAACCACTCCCAGGTAAACGAACCAGAGCTGACGACTGCAGTCCCCAAGCAGGAGTGAGGTCTAAGAAGAAGGCATGCGGTTCGGTGATCCTCAATTCCTTCAATATGCAGGTATTTAAATTTCTTTCTGTTTGATCCCTTGGTTTCGTTCTTCCTCAGCAACTTTCACTAAAGGTAATCCTTTGTTGGCGATCAGGGAATCTCGAAAGAAAATGCTTTAGAAAGACTGGCTCATAGTTATAACGAGAGGTCTGGCGATACTGGTCTTCATGAGAAGTCTGGCGATGCTGGTCTTCATGAGAAGTCTGGTGATGCTGGTCTTCATGAGAAGTCTGGTGATGCTGGTCTTCATGATAAGTCTGGCGATGCTGGTCTTCATGAGAAGTATGGCGATGCTTTTAAGGAGAGGTCTGGTGATACTGATCCTCCTCAAGATAATGACAAAGATGGTGCAAGCTCGACTGAACGGAGTGCCTTCCCAAATGGTAACCTTAGTGAGCTTGTAGACAAGGTCGTGACGCAAATCAGCATTCAGAGTGAAGTGGACATCCGGAGGAATGCAGGAGAGGCAACATCTGCTAATGCTGAGGCGTCTCCCCTTAAAGATCTTCCTGAGCAAGTTTCCATTGATAATGCAGTCATGGTGACTTCTTCTGAAAGGCCTCTTGCAGCTGACAAGGTTCCTGATGAAGTATTGGCAAGGAAACCTGTTGTTCCTGGGGCTATCTTCAATCCTTCCTTTGATACCCCTCATGCAGGTCATGTGTTGGTTGGGGGATTCAGTGTGCCGGCTCAGTTCGAGGAGTTATACACAGTGATATGGAAGAAGCATGGTCATATTGCTACCACCACGAAGCTCAAAAGTCTCCTTGCATTGGTCAACCGCGTCCAAGAAGCTTTATCCTCCATTCACGGGATGAGTGTCACGACCGGTCGCAGTGTTTCTGAGGAGATGATTGAAGACTGGAAGTGCCACCTAGACGTGTTTGTGCAGTATGATTTCAACGCTCCTTGGTTCTTCAAGGGGTTTTTTGAAATCCAGGAGTTTCAGAAACTGTAAGGCGAAGTTCGTTCTGCAGACTGTATTGCTCGCCAGGAAGAAGAGGTTGAAAAGTTGTCTAAGGAGTTGAAGCTGAAACAGGCCGCGCTGCAAAGGTTGAAAGCCGCTCTTGCCCATAAGGACGAGTTTATGCTGAAGGACTTTCCCTGAAGGATTCGTGCTGCCTACTTGTGTTCTTTTTTTAAATGCGTTTTGAGTGATTGTGAGGATTTCCTTTCACAATTTGATTTTAAGTTTTGAACTAATAGGTGGTTGAATTTTGAATTGGTTTTTGAGATAGTTTTGTGAAAAATTAATTTTTTGAAAGAGATTATTCTAAATTGAATTTGCATCTTGGTTACGAATGATTATACATGTCACATGAAATTGTAAACATCGTGTGAAAAGGAAACAAACATGATGTTTGATCATCGAATCTCTTTCTCTGTGTGTGGGATGTCAAGTCCCCAGTAAATTCTAAAACTATATTTGTCGTAAAATTGTTTGATAGAACTTACTTGCTCTTTGGAGCCTCATTTGCACGAAACTGAATCTTCCCGAGCAACCTCTCCAAGTAAATCGTCCGCACTAATTTTCAGAGAGGGAAAGCTACTCTCCTGAATTAAGCTTCTTCTGAACAATGCGCTTCAAGGCGTTGCATTCACTGGTAGGGTGGTGACTGAACCGGTGATAATGACAATATCTCGGATCCATTATTTCTTGATCGGTCGGTGGACGCCATACATGAGGCAGCTCCACCTCTCCGTTTTGTACCCATGCCTCCAACATCTCCAAAATATTTTTCATTGGGAACGGGAAATGCAGATACCTTGATTCTAGCTGTTCTTGCGCTAGTGGAAGTCATGACATCTCTATGTGTATTTGATGTGAAGGACGCTTCGGAGACGGAGTTGGAAGACCAGTGTGTGTCATCATATCCGCGGATCGCTTGACCGGGTGACGGAATGCGGAAGGCGTCGTAATATCACTGCTGAGTGAATGAATTGAACACTCCCATCCTCTGTAGTCACGTGTTCCTTGATTGATCTTCCTTCCTCGAGCATTTCTTCACTTGGTTGAAAGGTCGTTGTGGATTGGGCAGTCTTCTGAGCTTCGGTAAGAGTCTTGAGATACAAATCTTCCAGCAAGGCTCCGTAAGCTACATGCTCATTTTCTTTATCCGACAGTCGTTGTGGCATCCCAGAAAAGTCTTTTCTTCTATGGAGTTGTCTCGAGTCTCTGTCGTCAGCTGGACCATGTTGTTCGTCTTTCTTGAGTCCCTTTGTGGCTGCGCGCTCTCTCTGTATCTCCACTGGTAAAGGCATGACTTTTAGATAAGGATTCAACATTTATTGCATTGTCTGGGTAAATGCTTGCCGATCTTTCTTGTAATTGAGATGCTATATCATTCAAAAGGCGGAAGGTTTCGCTCTGCCTTCTAGCGATACCAGCTTGATTTTCCAGGACATCCTCCAGCATTCTAGCCACACTTCCCATCATATCTGAATCATTTATGGTTTCCGAAGAATCTAGCGGGTGAAGATACATCGTGAGATGAAAACCGAAGATGAATAGGTTAATCAGTGAATCGAAACCAAGATCTATCCCCAAAATTGAGAAGGTTGGAATGAATATTGAGAATTCAATTTTGCAACCGAGAGATTAATCTACCATTGTGGTCGCCAATTGTTTATGGGTGAAAACTATTTCTGCCAGTTTTGGTAATTTGGGGTATGTGGATGAGAAATGAATCTAAACCCTAAACAAATGCACTGCACGGGAGTGCTTGTGATTAGAGAAATCAATTTGTACAACTCTGGCCTAAACCAAGAAATGGTCGTTCCAGACTTGCTTCGGTCACAAAGTGAATGAGATGGGGTTGATCTTAGGGAGGGAAGCGAAGAAGGTGTTGAGATTGTGAATGTGTTGGCTGTGTATGACTTTTATCAGAAAGCTGAACTGGCTTGCATAATGAAAGCTATCAGTTCTGGTGTTGGAATACGATTATGTCAACACTTGGCTTCTGTCTCGTTGTCTTGTTCTGGAAATAGGAAGGAGAACCTATTTATACAAGTCTTTAAGCCTAACCCACGTTTCTCATGGGAAGTGGAGGAAGTGGAGTGGTGGAGTTGTGTGTTAGTGTCACACGATCAGACTTGCCCACTTCTCCCATCATCACTAACCGTCCATGTCTTCCTGATACGTTCTTGTGATAGCGCGTTGCACGCTGTAAACTGCCAGACCAATACCCCAGTATGTATCCCCCAGTTTGTGACATGATTAATGTCTCGAGTGTGTGGATCGTGGGACCCACAGAAAGTAGCACGTGATGCTAGATTTAATAACTAAGTTATTTAGGAAGTCGATATTTATGAAATATCGTGTGCATTCTATGCATGTAATGCATCGAATATATTCAGCGTGCATGAAGCATCGTTGTTTTAAGGCTTAACGGACTAAGTCGTGGCTTAAGCATAGAATCACGTCAAACCATCTTCGAGTGATCGTTTGGAGGCTGTATAGGTAAGCCCTGACTTGGCCGATCACTTTGTGAGGAAGAGTGGTGGACGGTGATCGTGGTGATACCTCACTGGTCGCCTAACTCCTTCCTTAGGTTGTCCGTCCATGCTAGTGAAGTTGGACGGACGAGATGGCTTGCGACCCACATTTGCGACCGTCGGATTAGGTTTTAAGAGGTGCTCGAACACAAACCTTTAGCTTGGTCGAATTCAAGCAAGGGACACATTTTTGGCAGAGCCGATTGGGCATGCGTGTAGACGGTATGCTGGTGTAGGTGTTTGTACCTCACTGTCCCATGGAGATGCGATCTAAGCCACTCAATTTTTCTGGCAAAGAGGAACGGATGAGATTGATTTGCGACAGAAATCCCATGCCGCAAAGGAATTGAAGACCGCACGTCGTGCCTATTTCGGGCGCGCGTTTCAAGACGACCAACCATGGTCGGTTTTGGGCGATCAGTCAGGCGTGCAGTCGGCAGGCCAGTGTACACGTCCGTACCGCACTGTCCCGTGAAGATGTGATCTAAGCCACTCAATTTGTTCGGCAAAGTTGAGTGGTCGAGATCGATTTGCAATTGGAAACGCGCGGCCATGCCTAGTTTGGGCGCACGAATCGATACAACCAACCATAGTTGGTCTTGACCGGTTAGTCATGTATGTAGGCAGGCCCACGGCGATTGTGTTGACATGTTCTGGGCCCTTTGAATCTACATCTACACCCTCCATCTATGCCTGCGAAGATGGATGGTTGAGACTGATTTGCGACACATGTGATGTACAGCAAACCCTAATTAGGGTTTCATGTCCACGCTGCTTTGGATGGACGAATTTGCAAGCCACGCTTCTCCTTTGGGGAGGCCGACCATGTGGGGCCCACGTTGGGCCAGTGGTGAACACGCCAATACCT